>NC_069504.1:733189431-733489431 GCF_027579735.1 Bombina bombina | reverse complement strand
GTAATGATGACCCGTGGACTGATCACACATAACAGAAGAAACAGCCATTTTCCGCTGAAAAAATTAAATCCACAAAATTTTTATTTTTTTTCCATAAATTTAAAGAAAAAAAAACTTAAAACATAAGCAGAAGAATCAAACTAAAACAGCTGCCTGAAGAAATTTTCTACCAAAAACTGCTTCAGAAGAAGCAAATACATAAAAATGATAACATTTTGTAAATGTATGCAAAGAAGATTAAGTTGATGCTTTGCAAATCTGATCAACTGAAGCTTCATTCTTAAAATCCCAAGAAGTGGAGACTGAACTAGTAGAATGAGCTGTGATCCTCTGAGGCGGGTACTGTCCCGCCTCCAAATAAGCTTTATGAATCAAATGCTTTAACCAAGATGCCAAAGAAATGGCAGAAGCTTTCTGACCTTTTCTAGAACCAGAGAAGACAACAAATAGTCTAGAAGTCTTCTTGAAATCTTTAGTAGCTTCAACATAATATTCCAAAGAATGTAAAGATCTTTCAAGAGTATTCTTGGGATTAGGACACAAGGAATGAACTACAAATTTCCCTACTAATGTTGTTAGAATTCACAACCTTAGAAAGAAATTTAAACAAAGTCCGCAAAATAGCCTTATCCTGATGAAAAATCAGAAAAGGAGACTCACAAGAGAGAGCAGACAATTCGGAAACTCTTCTAGCTAAAGAGATAGCCAAAAGAAACAACATGTTCCAAGAAAGTAGTTTAATATACAAAGAATGCATAGGCTCAAAAGGAGGAGCCTGCAAAGTCTTCAAACCCAAATTAAGACTCCAAGGAGGAGAGACTGATTTAATAACAGGCTTGATACAAACCAAAGCCTGAACAAAACATTGAATATCAGGAAGCTTAGCAATCTTTCTATGAAATAAGACAGAAAGAGTAGAGATTTGTCCCTTCAAAGTACTTGCAGACAAACCTTTATCCAAACCATCCTGAAGAAAATGTTAAATTCTAGGAATTCTAAAAGAACACCATGAAATATAGGTCTTCCAAACTCGATAATAAATCTTCCTTGAAACAGACTTACGAGCCTGTAGCATAGTATTAATCACTGAGTAAGAGAAACCTCTATGACTAAGCACTAAGCGTTCAGTTTCCATACCTTCAAATTTAACAATTTGAGATCCTGATGGAAAAACATCCCATGAGACATAAGGTCTAATCTTAAAGGAAGTGGCCAAGGCTGGCAACTGGACATCTGGACAAGATCCGCATACCAAAACCTGTGAGGCCACGCTGGTGCTATCAGAAACGCATACGAATGTTCCATAATGATCTTGGAGATCACTCTTGGAAGAAGAACTAGAGGTGGAAAGATATAAGCAGGTTGGTAAAACCAAGGAACTGCTAGAGCATCCACCATCTCCGCCTGAGGATCCCTGGACCTGGACAGGTACCTGAGAAGTTTCTTGTTTAGATGAGACCCTACATCTGTATAATCTGACAAAATACATCTGGATGGAGAGACCACTTGCCCGGATGTAAGGTCTGACGGCTGAGATAATATGCTTCCCAATTGTCTACACCTGGGATATACACCGCAGAAATTAGAGAAGAGCTGGATTCCGCTCAAGAAAGTATCCGAGATACTTCTTTATAGCTAGGGGACTGCGAGTCCCACCCTGATGATTGACATATGCCACAGTTGTGATATTGTCCGTCTGAAAACAAATGAATGGTTCTCTCTTTAACAGAGGCCAAACCTGAAGAGCCCTGAAAATAGCACGGAATTCTAAAATATTGATTGGTAACCTCGCCTCTTGAGGTTTCCAAACATCTTGTGCTGTCAGAAATCTCCAGACAGCTCCCCAACCTGAAAGACTTGCATCTGTTGTGATCACAGTCCAGGTAAGATGAACACCTAACCACCAAGTCAGAAAGAGTTGAATGTTGGGATTTAAGTATATCAATTGTGATATCCGAGTATAATCCCTGCACCCTTGATTCAGCATACAAAGCTGTAGAGGTCTCATATGAAAACGAGCAAAGGGGATCGCGTCCGATGCTGCAGTCATGAGACCTAAAACTTCCATGCACATAGCCACTGAAGGGAATGATTGAGACTGAAGGTTTCAACAAGCTGAAACCAATTTCATTAGTCTCTTGTCTGTTAAAGACAGAGTCATGGACACTGAATCTATCTGGAAACCTAAAAAGGTGACCCTTGTCTGAGGAATCAAGAAACTCTTTGGTAAATTGATCCTCCAACCATGTCTTTGAAGAAACAACACTAGTTGATTTGTGTGAGATTCGGCTAAATATAAAGACTGAGCTAGTACCAAGATATCGTCCAAATAAGGAAACACCGCAATACCCTGTTCTCTGATTACAGATAGAAGGGCACCGAGAACCTTCGAAAAGATCCTTGAAGCTGTTGCTAGGCCAAATGGAAGAGCGACAAATTGGTAATGCTCGTCTAGAAAAGAGAATCTCAGAAACCGATAGTGGTCTGGATGAATCAGAATGTGAAGATACAGTGGGGCAAAAAAGTATTTGGTCAGCCACCAATTGTGCAAGTTCTCCCACTTAAGAAGATGAGAGAGGCCTGTAATTTTCATCATAGGTATACCTCAACTATGAGAGACAAAATGTGGAAACAAATCCAGACAATCACATTGTCTGATTTGGAAAGAATTTATTTGCATATTATGGTAGAAAATAAGTATTTGGTCACCTACAAACAAGCAAGATTTCTGGTTATCACAGACCTGTATCTTCTTCTTTAAGAGACTCCTCTGTCCTCCACTCATTACCTGTATTAATGGCACCTGTTTGAACTTGTTATCAGTATAAAAGACACCTGTCCACAACCTCAAACAGTCACACTCCAAACTCCACTATGGTGAAGACCAAAGAGCTGTCGAAGGGCACCAGCAACAAAATTGTAGACCTGCACCAGGCTGGGAAGACTGAATCTGCAATAGGCAAGCAGCTTGGTGTGAAGAAATCAACTGTGGGAGCAATAATTAGAAAATGGAAGACATACAAGACCACTGATAATCTCCCTCGATCTGGGGCTCCACGCAAGATCTCACCCGTGGGGTCAAAATGATCACAAGAACAGTGAGCAAACATCCCAGAACCACAGAGGGGGACCTAGTGAATGACCTGCAGAGAGCTGGGACTAACGTAACAAAGGCTACCATCAGTAACACACTACGCCGCCAGGGACTCAGATCCTGCAGTGCCAGACGTGTCCCCCTGCTTAAGCCAGTACATGTCCGGGCCCGTCTGAAGTATGCTAGAGAGCATTTGGATGATCAAGAAGCGGATTGGCAGACTGTCATATGGTCAGATGAAACCAAAGTAGAACTGTTTGGTAGAAACACAACTCGTCGTGTTTGGAGGAGAGAGAATGCTGAGTTGCAACCAAAGAACACCATACCTACTGTGAAGCATGGGGGTGGCAACATCATGCTTTGGGGCTGTTTCTCTGCAAAGGGAACAGGACGACTGATCCGTGTACATGAAAGAATGAATGGGGCCATGTATCGTGAGATTTTGAGTGCAAACCTCCTTCCATCAGCAAGGGCATTGAAGATGAAACGTGGCTGTGTCTTTCAGCATGACAATGATCCCAAACACACCGCACGGGCAACTAAGGAGTGGCTTCGTAAGAAGCATTTCAAGGAGTGAAATGGCCTAGCCAGTCTTCAGATCTCAACCCCATAGAAAACCTTTGGAGGGAGTTGAAAGTCTGTGTTGCCCAGCGACAGCCCCAAAACATCACTGCTCTAGAGGAGATATGCATGCAGGAATGGGCCAACATACCAGCAACAGTGTGTGACAACCTTGTGAAGACTTACAGAAAAAGTTTGACCTCTGTCATTGCCAACAAAGGATATATGAAAGTATTGAGATTAACTTTTGATATTGACCAAATACTTTTTTTCCACCATAATTTGCAAATAAATTCTTTCCAAATCAGACAATGTGATTGTCTGGATTTGTTTCCACATTTTGACTCTCATAGTTGAGGTATACCTATGATGAAAATTACAGGCCTCTCTCATCTTCTTAAGTGGGAGAAATTGCACAATTGGTGGCTGACTAAATACTTTTTTGCCCCACTGTATGCATCTTGTAAGTCGTGGACATATAATGACCTTGCTGAACAAAAGGCAAAATAGTCCTCACCATTTTGAATTTAGGACTCTTACAAAACGATTCAAAAATATCAGACCCAGAACTGGCCTGAATGAATTTTCTTTCTTTGGGACAATGAATAAATTTGAATAAAGCCCCAGACCTTCTTCCTGAAATGGAACTGAAAGCTCTAGATCTGAAACACACTTCAGAAAAACCTGAGCCTTCATCGAATTTGAGAGAGAAAGAATCTTCTCACAGGAAGTCTTACTCTGAATCCTATTCGATACCCTTGAGAGACAATGCTCTGAATCCACTGATTTTGAACAGAATCTGCCCAAATGTCTTGTAATAATTTCAATCTACCCCCCACCAGCTGAACTGGATCGAGGGCCGCACCTTCATGCAGATTTGGGGGCTGGCTTTGGTTTATTAAAAGGCTTGGATTTATTCAAACTTGAAGGTTTCCAAATGGAACCAGTCTTTAGGGGAAGGATTGGTTTTCTGTTTCTTATTCTGTCGAAAAGAAAGAAAACGATTAGAAGCTTTAGATTTACCCTTAGATCTTTTATCCTGAGGCAAAAAAACTCCCTTCCCCCCAGTGATAGTTGAAATAATTTAATCCAACTGAGAACCAAATAAATTGTTACCATGGAAAGAAAGAGATAGTAATCTAGACTTAGATACCATGTCAGCATTCCAAGATTTGAGCCATAAAGCTCTTCTAGCTAAACTAGCTAAAGACATAGATTTAACATCAATTTTGATTATATCAAAAATAGCATCACAGATAAAATGATTAGCATGTTGAAGCAAACGAACAATGCTAGACAAATCAGTATCTGTTTCCTGTTGCGCTAAGCTATTCAACCAAAAGGTTGATGCAGCCGCCACATCAGCCATAGAAATGGCAGGCCTGAGAATATAGACAGAATATAAATAAGCTTTCCTTAGATAAGATTCAAGTTTCCTATCTAAAGGATCTTTAAAAGAAGTACTTCTTCTATAGGAATAGTAGTATGTTTGGCAAGAGTAGAAATAGCCCCATCAACTTTGGGGACTTTTTCCCTAAACTCTAATCTAGCCGCTGGAAAGGGGTACAACCTTTTAAACCTAGAAGAAGGAATGAAAGAAGTACCAGGCTTAATCCATTCCTTAGCAATCACATCAGGAATTGCATCAGTAACTGGAAAAACCTCAGGAGTAACCACAGGAGGTTTATAAACAGAATTTAAACGTTTACTAGTTTTGATATCAACAGGACTAGACTCCTCAATATCCAAAGTAACCAACACTTCTTTTAACAAGGAGGGAATATACTCAATCTTGAAAAGATATATAGATTTGTCAGTGTCAATGTCTGAGGTAGGATCCTCTGAGTCAGAGAGACCCTCATCAGAGGAGGATATTTCAGTATGTTGTCGGTCATTAGAAATTTCATCAATTTTATGAGAAGTTTTAAAAAACCTTTTACGTTTATTAGAAGGCGCAATAGCAGACAAAGCCTTCTGTATCGCATCAGCAATATAATTTTTCATATCAACAGGGATATCATGTACATTAGATGTTGAAGGAACAACAGAAACTGTACTAGTACTGATGGAAAAGTTTTCTGCGTGCAAAAATTTATCATGACAACTGTTACATACTACAGCTGGAGATATAATCTCAGCTAACTTACAACAGATACACTTAGCTTTGGTAGAACTATGATCAGGCAGCAGGGTTCCAACAGTTGCTTCTGAGACAGGATCAGATTGAGACATCTTGCAAAATGTAAAAGAAAAAACAACATTAAAGCAAAATTTACAATTTCCTTATATGGCAGTTTCAGGAATGGGAAAAAATGCAGCATAGCCCTCTGAACATATAGAAGGCAAGAGGCATAAAGGAAGTGGGGTGAAAAAATAAACTAATTTTTTTGGCGCCAAGTATGACGCACAACGCAAAAGGAAGTTGAATTTTTTTGGCGCCAACAACATCCGGAAATGACGCAACTCGCGTCATTACAGACGCAACCTTGTGCAAGGAAACCTGGTGTCAACTAAGACGCCGGAAATAATGAACTTGTGTCATCAAAGATGTACTTTCGCGGCAAAAAATTCTTGCACCAAGAATGACGCAATAAATAACAGCATTTTGCGCCCTTGCGAGCCTAATATTGCTTGCGAAATTAAAAGAAAAAACAGTAAATTTGAAAAAAAAAACAAATTATTATACTCCTCCCACTTCCCCTATCCCCCAGTCATTCTGCCGAGGAACAAGGATCAGTGGAAGAAACATCAAGTTGAAAGGGTGCCAGAAGACTATACACGAAAAGCGCCTCATAAAACGGGCGGGGGGCTGTGGACTCTTTCCCATTGAAGAAAATTAAATCAGGTAAGCATAATTTATGTTTTTTTTCCTAAAGGGAAAGAGTCCAGAGCCGCATTAATTACTTGTGGGAAAATTATACCCAAGCCAAAGAGGACACTGAATGCCAAGAACGGGAGGGTAAGAGGTGGCCCAATCTGAGGGCACCAGGACTGAACCACATCCCATAAATAAAAAAGTCCCGCTTCATCCAAAAGCAGGGAGCAAAAACATGAAGAAAAAAAGGGCCCCAAGGACCAGGGTGAAACTACAGGGGGTGCAGAGGATCGCAGCTGCGACTCGGCCCCTGAGGGTGGGGGCCCAGCTTTAAAAATTTTTTTCTTTTCAATAAAAAACGTTGACCTGCCACTGCCTGCACTGATGATATGTGAGTGTGACATGATGCCTCACTAGTGTCTCTGAATACAGGGGTTAGTGTTTCTGTTTTACCCATTGGTGTTTATGTGTGTGTGTATGTGACTGTGTGTGTATGTGACTGTGTGTGTATTTATGCATGTATGTATGTGTGTGTGTTTGTGGAACCCGCAAATTACAGACCTTGTTACTACAGCATGGGGGGGGGGGGCGGGGGGTAAACAGTGTCACTATACAGTACCACTATATACAGTACGGGGAGCTGGACCATGTCACAGACTACCGTGGTCACTCTATAAAGTATTGGGGCGGGTAGGGTCAGGCCAGTCATCTCACCGGCAGATTACAGACTGTGTCACTAACTCACTATATACAGTACTGGTGGGTTAAAAAGTGACACTATATACAGTAATAGGGGGTCAGACCATCTCACAGACTAAAGGAACAGGGTACCTCTTTTTGCAGACATGTAATCCGATTCACATTTTTTTTCTGTGTTAAATGTGAAAAATACTAATAAAAAAAATATGTATCAAATTCACCTTTTTTTTTGTTGGGGGGGGGGAAGTGGGGCCCTTCTTAGATTCTTGCACCTGGGCCCTGTGGTTTCTAGTTACGCCTCTGCCAAGGACACAAACGACAGTCCCAAGCCTGGGTAAAAACCACATGCAACACCACCGAGCCAACAGGACTCTAAGCACACTATGGCCCAAAGGCAGATTCCCATACACACGCCCCCATAAGGGAACCCTGACCAACAACTCCCCAGAGGAAGAAGCAAGGTAGAGGGATAACAAACCAGAACCCTGTCTTCCAAAATACAGATCAAACTAGCTCGGGAGACTCCAGAAAGCCTCACTAGATGCCAGAAAAAACTGCATCATCAGCCAAACACGACCAAGACGGAGACCGAAAGAGACCGAAACAGAAAAACGCACAGACGACTAAGTAGCACGCTATAGTGCAGCCACAGATAAAGGGAAAAAAAAACCCCTTGTCCAGCTACATAGCTGGAGGGAACCAAGGAGTTCCTCTTAAACCGAAAAAGAGACCAAGGCGCCTCCCTACGAGAACCCCGCAGCTCGGGAGAAAACAGAATTTATATCTTACCTGATAAATTCCTTTCTCCTACGGTGTGTCCGGTCCACGGCTTCATCCTTACTTGTGGGAATATTCTCTTCCCTAACAGGAAATGGCAAAGAGGCACACAGCAAAAGCTGTCCATATAGCCCCTCCTCTGGCCCCGCCCCCCAGTCATTCGACCGACGGTTAGGAGAAAAAGGAGAAACTATAGGGTGCCGTGGTGACTGTAGTGTATAGAGATAAAAAAATTTAAGCCTGACAAAAAAGCCAGGGCGGGCCGTGGACCGGACACACCGTAGGAGAAAGGAATTTATCAGGTAAGATATAAATTCTGTTTTCTCCTACATAGGTGTGTCTGGTCCACGGCTTCATCCTTACTTGTGGGAACCAATACCAAAGCTTTAGGACACGGATGAAGGGAGGGAACAAGTCAGGCAACCTAAATGGAAGGCACCACGGCTTGCAAAACCTTTCTCCCAAAAACAGCCTCCGAAGAAGCAAAAGTATCGAATTTGTAAAATTTTGTAAAGGTGTGCAGTGAAGACCAAGTCGCTGCCTTACAGATCTGATCCACAGAAGCCTCGTTCTTGAAGGCCCACGTGGAAGCCACAGCCCTAGTAGAGTGAGCTGTAATTCGTTCAGGAGGCTGCCGTCCGGCAGTCTCATAAGCCAATCGGATGATGCTTTTCAGCCAAAAGGAAAGAGAGGTAGCAGTAGCTTTCTGCCCTCTCCTCTTACCAGAATAAACGACAAACAAGGATGAAGTCTGTCTGAAATACTTAGTTGCGTCCAAGTAGAATTTTAGAGCACGAACCACATCTAGGTTGTGTAACAAACGTTCCTTCTTTGAAACTGGATTCGGACACAGGGAAGGAACAACTATCTCCTGGTTAATATTCCTGTTGGAAACCACTTTTGGAAGAAAACCAGGCTTGGTACGTAAAACTACCTTATCTGTATGGAACACCAGATAGGGAGAAGAACACTGCAAAGCAGACAATTCAGAAACTCTTCTAGCAGAAGAAATAGCAACCAAAAACAAAACTTTCCAAGATAGTAACTTAATATCTATGGAATGTAAGGGTTCAAACGGAACCCCTTGAAGAACTGAAAGAACTAAGTTTAGACTCCATGGAGGAGTTATAGGTCTGTAGACAGGCTTGATTCTAACTAACGCCTGTACAAACACCTGTACATCTGGCACGGCTGCCAGTCGTTTGTGTAACAAAACAGACAGAGCAGATATCTGTCCTTTTAAAGAGCTAGCTGACAAACCTTTATCCAAACCCTCTTGGAGAAAGGAAAGTATTCTAGGAATTTTGATTTTACTCCAAGAAAATCCTTTGGAGTCGCACCAACGGATATACTTTAGCCATATTTTATGGTAAATTTTCCTAGTCACCGGTTTTCTGGCTTGGACCAGAGTATCTATAACCAAATCTGAAAACCCTCGCTTAGATAGAATCAAGCGTTCAATTTCCAAGCAGTCAGTTGCAGAGAGACTAGGTTTGGATGTCTGAATGGACCTTGTATTAGAAAATCCTGCCTCAAAGGTAGCTTCCATGGTGGAACCGATGACATATTCACCAGGTCTGCATACCAAGTCCTGCGTGGCCATGCAGGAGCTATAAGAATCACCGAGGCCTCCTCCTGTTTGATCCTGGTTACAAGCCTGGGAAGGAGAGGAAACGGTCGAAACACATAAGCTAGATTGAACGACCAGGGCGCCACTAATGCATCCACCAGTGCCGCCTTGGGATCTCTGGATCTGGACCTGTAGCAAGGAACCTTGAAGTTCTGACGAGACACCATCAGATCCATCTCCGGAATGCCCCATAGTTGGGTTAACTGGGCAAAGACCTCCGGGTGAAGTTCCCACTCCCCCGGATGGAAAGTCTGACGACTCAGATAATCCGCTTCCCAGTTGTCTACTTCTGGGATGTGAATTGCAGATAGGTGGCAGGAGTGATCCTCTGCCCATTTGATGATCTTGGAGACCTCTCTCATCGCTAAGGAACTCTTTGTTCCCCCCTGATGATTGATGTACGCTACAGTCGTCATGTTGTCCGACTGAAATCTTATGAACCTGGCCTTCGCTAGTTGAGGCCAAGCCAGGAGCGCATTGAGTATCGCTCTCAGCTCCAAAATGTTTATCGGGAGAAGAGACTCTTCCCGAGACCATAGACCCTGAGCTTTCAGAGAGTCCCAGACCGCGCCCCAGCCCAAGAGGCTGGCGTCGGTCGTAACAATGACCCACTCCGGTCTGCGGAAACTCATTCCCTGAGACAGGTGATCCTGAGTCAACCACCAGAGGAGCGAATCCCTGGTTACCTGGTCTACTTGAATTTGGGGAGACAAATCCGCATAATCCCCATTCCACCGTTTGAGCATGCACAGTTGCAAAGGTCTTAAATGAATTCGAGCAAAAGGAACCACGTCCATTGCTGCAACCATTAGTCCGATTACTTCCATGCACTGAGCTATGGAAGGCTGAGGAATAGATTGAAGAACTTGACAAGCGTTTAGAAGCTTTACCTTTCTGACCTCTGTCAAAAAATCTTCATTTCTACAGAATCTATTATTGTTCCTAGAAAAGAAACCCTTGTGGACGGGGACAGGGAACTTTTTTCTATGTTTACCTTCCACCCGTGAGACCTGAGAAAGGCTAAAACAATGTCTGTATGAGCCTTTGCCTTTGAAAGGGACGACGCTTGGATTAGGATGTCGTCTAGGTAAGGTGCTACAGAAATGCCCCTCGGCCTTAGAACCGCTAGAAGGGACCCTAGTACCTTCGTGAAAATTCTGGGAGCAGTGGCTAAACCGAATGGAAGAGCCACTAACTGGTAATGTTTGTCCAGAAAGGCGAACCTTAGGAACTGATGGTGATCTTTGTGGATCGGAATATGCAGGTACGCATCCTTTAAGTCCACGGTAGTCATATATTGACCCTCCTGGATTGTTGGTAATATTGTCCGAATGGTTTCCATTTTTAATGATGGAACTCTGAGGAATTTGTTTAGAATTTTTAAATCCAGAATTGGCCTGAAAGTTCCCTCTTTTTTGGGAACCACAAATAGGTTCGAGTAAAAACCTAGACCTCGTTCCGCTGTTGGAACTGGGTTTATCACTCCCATCTTTAATAGGTCTCCTACGCAATGTAAGAATGCCTGTTTCTTTATCTGGTCTGAAGATAAGGGAGACATGTGGAACCTTCCCCTTGGAGGAAGTTCCTTGAACTCTAAAAGATATCCCTGGGAGACTATTTCTAGTACCCAGGGATCCGGAACATCTCTTGACCAAGCCTGAGCAAACAGAGATAATCTGCCCCCTACTAGATCCGGTCCCGGATCGGGGGCTACCCAATCATGCTGTCTTGGTAGCAGCAGCAGGCTTCTTGGCCTGTTTACCCTTGTTCCAGCCTTGCACAGGTTTCCATGCAGGTTTGGGCTGGGCAGCATTGCCCTCTTGTCTAGAGGCTGTAGAGTTAGAAGCCGGTCCGTTCCTGAAATTGCAAAAAGGAACGAAAATTAGACTTGTTCTTAGCCTTGAAAGGCCTATCTTGTGGGAGGGCATGGCCCTTTCCCCCAGTGATGTCTGAAATAATCTCCTTCAATTCCGGCCCAAAAAGGGTCTTACCTTTGAAAGGAATATTAAGTAATTTAGTCTTGGACGACACATCTGCCGACCAGGATTTTAGCCAAAGTGCCCTGCGCGCCACTATAGCAAAACCTGAGTTTTTCGCCGCTAATTTCGTTATTTGAAAAGCGGCATCCAATATAAAGGAATTAGCTAACTTAAGTGCGTGAATTCTGTCCATGACTTCATCATATGAAGTCTCCTTCTGGAGCGATCTTTCTAATTCCTCGAACCAAAAAGACGCCGCAGAGGTGACAGTAATAATGCACGTAATTGGTTGAAGAAGGAGACCTTGCTGAACAAAAATCTTTTTAAGCAATCCTTCCAATATTTTATCCATAGGATCTTTGAAAGCGCAACTGTCCTCTATAGGAATAGTTGTGCGCTTTGCTAACGTTGAAACTGCCCCCTCTACCTTAGGGACCGTCTGCCAGGCGTCCCTTCTGGGGTCTACAATGGGGAACATTTTCTTAAATATAGGAGGTGGGACGAACGGTATACCCGGCTTCTCCCACTCCTTATTCACTATGTCCGCTACCCTCTTGGGTATCGGAAAAGCATCAGCGTGCACTGGGACTTCTAAGAATTTGTCTAATTTGCACAACTTCTCTGGGATTACCAAAGAATCACAATCATCCAGAGTAGCTAGTACCTCCTTAAGCAGGGTGCGGAGATGTTCTAGCTTAAATTTAAATGCTACTATATCAGGTTCTGCCTATTGAGAAATTTTTCCTGAGTCAGAAATTTCTCCCTCAGACAGCCCCTCCCTCACTGCCAATTCCAATTGATGTGAGGGTAAAACAGATAAGGTATCGTCAGCGTCTACTTGTTCATCCTTTTCTGTATTTAAAACTGAACAATCACGCTTTCTCTGAAATGCTGGCAGTTTGGATAAAAGATTTGCTATAGAATTATCAACTACTGCAGTTAATTGCTGCATAGTAACAAGCATTGGCGCGCTAGATGTACTAGGTATCGCCTGCACGGGCAAAACTGGTGTAGACACAGAAGGAGAGGATGTAGAACTATCCCCACTACCTTCATTAGAAGAATCATCTTGGGCAATTTTATTAAATGTGACAGTATTGTCCTTACTTTGTTTGGACGCCATGGCACAATTATCACATACACTTAAAGGGGGGACCACCTTGGTCTCTATACACACAGAACATAAGCTATCTGATGGCACAGGCATGTTAGGCAGATGTAGGCAGGCTATTAATGCAATAAAAACGATTTTAAAGAAATATAAGTAAAATACATATATTTAAAACTTTATATTAATATATAAAGCGCCAAACCATAGCGGAGAGTGTCTTAAATAATGAAAACATACTTTCCAAAAGACACCCATCCAAATATAGCAGATAGTCAAACCAGTACTGAAAAAGTATCAGCAGAGGTAATGGTATATAAGAGTATATAGTCGATATGAAAAGGGAGGTAGGAGATGAATCCCTATGACCCATAACAGAGAACCTTTGAAAAGATTTCCCGCAAGGAAAACCATAAAATCAATAGGCGATACTCCCTTGACATCCCTCTGACAAACAGTGTACTTAGAGGAATTGGGTTTCAAGAAGCTTAGAAGCGCTTATCATAGAAGAAATCATAAAAAATCAAGCACAAACTTACTTCACCACCTCCATAGCAGGCAAAGTTTGTAAAACTGAATTGTGGGTGTGGTGAGGGGTGTATTTATAGGCATTTTGAGGTTTGGGAAACTTTGCCCCTCCTGGTAGGATTGTATATCCCATACGTCACTAGCTCATAGACTCTTGCCAATTACATGAAAGAAATGGGTTTCAGATTGGTTAGAGAACTATCTCAACTATGTGTAGATCAGCACTTCAGATTTTACCTCACTCCATTTTAAAGGCAAAATTCTGACTGAGGGATTATGGGAAAGTGTGAGGGATTAAAAATCTGGATTGTAGGGGTGTTTTTGCCTCCTCCTAATGGACTGGAGTGTAATCCTACGTGTAATGTCTCAAGAACTCTCGCCATCTTATGTAAGAAATGAAGCTGCTGTTAACAATAAACAGCTGTTGTCCAAAATATCCCATATTTCCGGGTTGAAAACAAAAATTATGTGGTCCACAGCCCAAAATGTTCAAGAAAGGACCGTGGAACAGCGATGTGCCTGGCATGACCTTTGCAGTCTACAGGTATGGGAAAAAAGGTGATCAGTCTCATCCTGGGTACAAAAACACTAATGGATTCAGTAATTTAGAGAAACTTGAATGGGAGCTCCCAAGAAGGAAGCATTCTGCAATATTAAAAATTAAAATAAAATGGGAGGTTGGTGGGAGGAGAGCTTTCAATTTAAATTCTGAGATCTGCCTTTCTTCAAGTGGCAGCATGCAATTAAACCTTTAGTCAATCATCTCCTGCTTCATGTCACAATAAATGTGAAAGGAATGTAGTTACCTGATCCTACTGAATAGCTATCTACAGTTGAAAATATACAGTACTGACATTCACATAGATTGTGTGTGCAATGAAGGAAAAACATAATTTATGTAAGAACTTACCTGATAAATTAATTTCTTTCATATTGGCAAGAGTCCATGAGCTAGTGACATATGGGATATACAATCCTACCAGGAGGGGCAAAGTTTCCTAAACCTCAAAATGCCTATAAACACACCCCTCACCACACCCACAATTCAGTTTAACGAATAGCCAAGTAGTGGGGTGATAAAGAAAGGAGTAAAAATCATCAAAAAAAGGAATTTGGAAATAATTGTGCTTTATACAAAAAATCATAGCCACCATAAAAGGTCACATGGACTCTTGCCAATATGGTGGACATGGTGGGTCACATGGACTCTTGCCAATATGAAAGAAATTAATTTATCAGGTAAGTTCTTACATAAATTATGTTTTCTTTCATGTAATTGGCAAGAGTCCATGAGCTAGTGACGTATGGGATAGTAATACCCAAGATGTGGAACTCCACAGAAGAGTCAATAGAGAGGGAGGGATAAAATAAAAACAACAGCTGAAAAAAATTAAATCCACAACCAAAAGAATAAGTTTTTCTCATAAGAAAAAACTTAAAACATAAGCAGAGGAATCAAACTGAAACAGCTGCCTGAAGAACTTTTCTACAAAAACTGCTTCAGAAGAAGCAAATACATCAAAATGGTAGAATTTAGTAAATGTATGCAAAGAAGACCAAGTAGCTGCTTTGCAAATCTGATCAACTGAAGCTTCATTCTTAAAACCCCACGAAGTGGAGACTGATCTAGTAGAATGAGCTGTAATTCTCTGAGGCGAGGCCTGACCCGACTCCAAATAAGCCTTATGAATCAAAAGCTTTAACCAAGATCCCAAGGAAATGGCAGAAGCCTTCTGACCTTTCCTAGAACCAGAAAAAGACAACAAATAGACTTTAAGGAACTTGCAGACAAACCTTTATCCAAACCATCCCGAAGAAACTGTAAAATTCTAGGAATTCTAAGAGGAATTCTCTTCGTATGCAAATTCTAAAAGAATGCCAGGAGAATTTATGAGAACACCATGAAATATAAGTCTTCCAAACTCGATAATAAATCTTCCTAGAAACAGATTTATGAGCCTGTAACATAGTATTAATCACTGAGTCACAGAAACCTCTATGACTAAGCACTAGGCGTTCAATTTACATACCTTCAAATGTAATGATTTGAGATCCTGATGGAAAAACGGACCTTGAGACAGAAGGTCTGGTCTTAAAGGAAGTGGCCAAGGTTGGCAACTGGACATCCAAACAAGATCCGCATACCAAATCCTGTGAGGCCATGCTGGAGCTACCAGCAACACAAACGACTGTTCCATCATGATCTTGGAAATCACTCTTGGAAGAAAAACTAGAGGCGGGAAGATATAAGCAGGTTGGTAACACCAAGGAACTGCTAACGCATCCACCGCCTCCGCATAAGGATCCCTGGAACTGGACAGGTGCCTGGGAAGTTTCTTGTTTAGATGGGAAGCCATCAGATCTATTTCTGGAAGACCCCACATCTGAGCAATCTGTAAAAACACATCTGGATGGAGCGAGCACTCCCCCAGATGTAAAGTCTGACGGCTGATATAATCCACTTCCCAATTGTCTACACCTGGAATATGAACCACAGAAATTAGACAGGAGCTGGATTCCGCCCAAGAAAGTATCCGAGATACTTCTTTCATAGCTTGGGGACCGTGAGTCCCACCCTGATGATTGACATATGCCACAGTTGTGATATTGTCCGTCTGAAAACAAATGAATGGTTCTCTCTTTAACAGAGGCCAAACCTGAAGAGCCCTGAAAATAGCACGGAGTTCTAAAATATTGATTGGTAACCTTGCCTCTTGAGATTTCCAAACCCCTTGTGCTGTCCCCAGACAGCTCCCCAACCTGAAAGACTTGCATCTGTTGTGATCACAGTCCAGGTTGGACGAACAAAAGAGGCCCCTAAAACTATACGATGGTAATCTAACCACCACGTCAGTCGAACATTGGGATTTCAGGATATTAATTGTGAAATCTTTGTATAATCCCTGCACCACTGATTCAGCATACAAAGCTGGAGAGGTCTCATATGAAAACGAGCAAAGGGGATCGCGTCCGATGCTGCAGTCATGAGACCTAAAATTTCCATGCACATAGCTACTGAAGGGAATGATTGAGACTGAAGGTTCCGACAAGCTGAAACCAATTTTAATCGTCTCTTGTCTGTTAGAGAGAGTCATGGACACTGAATCTATCTGGAAACCTAAAAAGGTGACCCTTGTCTGAGGAATCAAGGAACTTTTTGGTAAATTGATCCTCCAACCATGTCTTTGAAGAAACAACACTAGTTGATTCGTGTGAGATTCTGCAGAATGTAAAGACTGACCTAGTACCAAGATATCGTCCAAATAAGGAAACACTACAATACCCCATTCTCTGATTACAGAGAGTAGGGCACCAAGAACCTTTGAAAAGATTCTTGGAGCTGTCGCTAGGCCAAATAGAGCGACAAATTGGTAATGCTTGTCTAGAAAAGAGAATCTCAGAAACTGATAGTGGTCTGGATGAATCGGAATATGAATATATGCATCCTGTAAGTCTATCGTGGACATATAATGACCTTGCTGAACAAAAAGCAGAATAGTCCTTATAGTCACCATTTACAAAGTTAGCACTCTTACAAAACAATTCAAAATTTTCAGATCCAGAACTGGCCTGAATGAATTTTCTTTCTTTGGGACAATGAATAGATTTGAATAAAACCCCAGACCCTGTTCCTGAAACGGAACTGGTATGATTACCCCTGAAAGCTCCAGGTCTGAAACACACTTCAGAAAAGCCTGAGCCTTTACTGGCTTTGCTGGGATGCATGAGAGAAAAAATCTTCTCACAGGAGGTCTTACTCTGAATCCTATTCAGAATCTGCCCAAATACTTTGGAAGAATCTTAATCTGCCCCCTACCAGCTGAGCTGAAATGAGGGCCGCACCTTCATGCAGACTTGGGGGCTGGCTTTGGTTTCTTAAACGGCTTGGATTTATTACAACTTGAAGGAGGTTTCCAATTGGAACCAGATTCATTGGGGGAAGGATTGGGTTTCTGTTCCTTATTTTGTCGAAAGGAACAAAAACGGTTAGAAGCTTTAGATTTACCCTTTGGTCTTTTATCCTGAGGCAAAAAAACTCCCTTCCCCCAGTGACAGTTGAAATAATCGAATCCAACTGAGAACCAAATAAATTATTACCTTGGAAAGAAAGAGATAGTAATCTAGATTTAGATACAATGTCAGCAATCCAATATTTGAGCCACAAAGCTCTTCTAGCTAAAGACATAGATTTAACATCAATTTTGAGGATATCAAAAATAGCATCACAGTTAAAATGATTAGCATGTTGAAGCAAGCGAACAATGCTAGACAAATCAGGATCTGTTTCCTGTTGCGCTACTTTCTAACCAAGAAGTTGATGCATCTGCAACATCAGCCATAGAAATGGCAGGCCTGAGAAGATAGCCAGAATATAAATAAGCTTTCCTTAGATAAGATTCAAGTTTCCTATCTAAAGGGTCCTTAAAGGAAGTACTATCTTCCATAGGAATAGTAGTACATTTGGCAAGAGTAGAAATAGCCCCATCAACTCTGGGGATCTTTTCCCAAAACTCCAAACTAACTGCTGGCAAAGGATACAATTTTTTTTTTTTATATATATTTTAAGTTTTTTATTGAGGAATAAAAACAAATTACATCAACACGCATTAAGCGGATGCAAATAAACAAAATGCAAAACATAAAGAAGGCATGTCATAATAATTGTACAAAAAAAAGCCTTAGAAAATGATAATATATTACAAAAGATAGGTGTACATTGAAAATCCTCATTTTTTGGTTTTATAACTTGATAAACAACATCCCCTAGATGGAAATAAAGCGGCCACTTTTGGGTTGCTGATAACCAGGTAGAATTGGGGTGGGGGATGTAAGGGAAATGACACTACAAGGCCACTTTTGGACCCAGGTTATGGAATGAACATTTAAATTACAGACGAGTGGAAAACTCCCCTTAACTTAACTTATGGTAACTTTATGGGTCTGGACTGTCAAGGAGCATACAACCAAATATATAATTAACTTTTGACAAACTTTTCAGTTGGTTAGGGCAGAGGAATAATCTGTGGACCGGTCAGGCTATATTGTTATCTAGACCTCCCTTTATTATCTTGTACACGGTATATAGGTTACAGACTAAGTAGAAGTGGTTATAGGGGCGCTATGGAAAGGGTTATGGCTAGGGTCTAATGTTTTCAGGCGGCTAAAACGCAGTGAAAGTGAAATTGAAACAGTTAACATATTATTCAATAGTAGAAACACATAAACACACTTATTTATAGACACGTATATAAATAACTTCCCAATTGGAGAAAACAAGTATAAATAAAACCCATCATAACATGAGGATAAATTTGGAAATTTCTATAATCTGTATGGCAGCATAACTTGTAGAAATGAGGCTATCCTGCTCAGAAACAATCAAAGGTCAGTCCAGGTATATTGGGATGGACTAATTATACAACTATCTATGACAATGAATTAAAATGTGCAAATGTTATAAGACAGACGGACAGACACAGATTGCATGAACACTGCAAAACTCCTAGAACTAAGTCAAGACATAAGTGAGTGAATAGCATTCTAAATTGGGTAACATATTTATCTAAACGTCTAGGAGATCTAGAGTTAATACATTTCTCCTCCAACCTGCATCAGATCTAAAGGTGCTCCACATTTGCCAAAATATTAAACTGTCCAAAGTTAATATCAAAACTCTGTAGAAGCTTAGCGTCAAACACTTGTAAGAGGAAAAATAAAAAAATAAAATGGCAAATACACCCACCCAGAGGAACGCTGGGGCCCCGCGTGCAAGGCGTAGATAGGTATTCTGTCATTCAGCCGATCCCAGCTTTTTTACGCTGCAGAGAGGTAGAGCCATAATAGTATTGAACGGGGTACCTAAGTGGTTGGCGGTAAACTGCCCCATTGACTGCCGTAGAGAGCGGTTTTAAAATGAACACTAGCCAGGCAACTTGATGCTGACCGGAAAGTGCGATCTCATGACTCATCAAGGATCGCTCTAGCTGTTGTTTAGCTTCTGTCTCTCGCAGAGGAGTTCCGGTTGTGATCATCATATCTGCCGATTTTAGAGCCTCCTGGTTCATTGTCGTGCTGGATGAACCGGTCATGTGATCCTGTGTAATGTCCCATTCTACTGTAGATCCCCGGTCACAACTGAACACAGACATGACGTTTTCCCTGTGAACCTGTGGGTTTGGCATTGCCTGTGCAGGGCTAGTTGTATCAAGTGCACCTCCTCCGTTATCAAATGTTTCACCATAGCAAACCACCTCCTTCTCCAGAACAATAAATTCCGATTTTCCAGGTGTATTAGGCATTGCTAGCAACCCATTATTTTGACAAGTGTCCTCCGTAAGGGCCTGTATAAGCAGGCTGGTCTCATCAGCGTTCTCATTATAATAGGAAGCTAGTGGAGCTGGGCCCCTTTCTGTAATTTGTTGCATTTCCTCTTGGGATGAGCTTTCTTCAAGTGCCCCTTTCCATTCTGTATCCAGTTGCCTGCAGATCTGTTCATAACAATCATGAAGCATATTTTCTATTGCGGTCAGTAGCACATGGGCATTTGTAGCCATTTTTAGATAGGTAAGTGAATCAATCCATAAACAGGATTGCAGAACCCCATAAACTTGGGGGGGGGGGGGGGGTATCGTGCAGCAGCCCCAGACCTACTCTCAACAAAACACACAGGATAAACTTTCAGAGCTGCAATTAAGTTAGATCACAGCTGATTACAAGATGGCTTCTAAGTCTGTGTGGTAGTTACCGCGTAGCTGTTCCAAAGAACATAGGCGAGATCACAATCGGTATATACACTCCCGGGATGTTTCAAACTGCTGCCTGATTAAACTGCTATCAGAGATGTAGGTTAGAGAAAGCTAGCAGGCTTTATCATCTTGAAATATCAGACAAATCTGAGACTAGCACCCGGAGCTTCACTAAGACGCGTCTTGCCGCAATGGAAGCAGGCTCCGCCTCCGAGGATACAATTTTTTAAACCTTGAAGAAGGGATAAAAGTAGTACTAGGCCTATTCCATTCCTTAGAAATTATATCAGAAATAGAAGGAAAAAAATTCAGGAACTGGAAAAACCTCTGGAGTAACCACAGGAGGTTTATAAACAGAGTTTAAACATTTACTAGTTTTAGTATCAAGAGGACTAGTTTCCTCAATATCCAACGTAAACAACACCTCTTTTAACAAGGAACGAATAAACTCCATTTTAAATAAATAAGTAAATTTGTCAGTGTCAATATCTGAGGTAGGATCTTTTGAATCAGATAGATACTCATCAGAGGAGGATAATTCAGTATGTTGTCGGTCATTTGAAATTTCATCAACTTTATGAGAAGTTTTAAAAGACCTTTTACGTTTATTAGAAGGCGGAATAGATTATTTTTTTAGTAGCTGATTCCATTCTTAAAACAGAATCTAAGACTGATATAAAAGATTTCGCAATCTCTGATCATGCACCCATTACACTAGAATTTTTTTTAGATGATATAAAAACTAGTAGCCAGAAATGGCATATCTTTCTAAATCTAAACAGAGAATACGAAGACAGATTAGAAATTCTATGGGAAACAACAAAAGCCATATTAAGGGGAGAAATAGTACGTTTTATGACTAGATTTAGGAAAAAAAGAAAGGAGAGAGAAAAGCAACTCACTAACCAACTAATATGTTTAATAGATATCTTCAATATGGATCAAAGAATAACTGGTCAAAATATATCCAGGCGAAACAGGAGAGAGATATATTCTATTTACGAGAAGCTACAAGAGAGGATCTTAAAAAGAAGGCAAAATATATGAAATTTGGGAATAAAACAGGTAGTTACTTAGCTAGATTAGAGAAATCTGAGAAGAAAAATAGTATAATATCCGCAATAAGAATAGATGACACACTCCTACACAACCCTACAGAGATTAATGAGATCTTCCATTATATATTCCAAAATTTTTACACTATTAATAAGGAATCATTCTGGGAAACTATTATAACCCCCAATTTGTCAACAGATGAAATAGAAAAAATCAACTCACCAATTACAGAGGAGGAAGTAGAGGGAATAATAAATAAATCTAAATTAAATAAAGCCCCCGGACCAGACCAGCTCCCAGCCGAATTTTATAAAATATTAAATAAAGAAATTATACCACATTTGACTAGATTATTTAACTTCTACTATATAGAGAATGGTGCAATGTCAAGGATTTTTACTAGAGCTGTCACAATTATGATTTTTTAAAAAAGGAAGGGATCCTGAGCAGTGTTCCCTCTAAGGACAGTTTTGTGTGCGGCCCAGCAGTGAAACAGTTAATTAGGTAACCACACCCTGCAATTAGCAAACACTGCACAATGCTGATGGCAAGGTATGGTTCTCTTGTTAACTGTTTCACTGCTGGACTGCACACAAAACTGTCCATAGAGGGAACACTGATCCTGAGAGGGTAGATTCATATAGGCCAATCTCTCTACTAAATGTAGACTATAAGATTTTGGCCACTAAATTCGCAGAAAGATTAAAAAATATCATGGGTAATATTATACATCCCAATCAGGTGGGTTTCATGAATGGTAGAAGCTCTGTAGTAAATATCCGAAAAGCATGCATCATTATTGAATATTTTAAAGGAATATCGAATCAATCTGAAAAACTCTATAAATCAAACCAGGATGCAGCTATAGTAGCTCTAGATGCTGAAAAAGCTTTTGACGCAGTGCAGTGGGATCATCTCTTTACATCTCTGCTTAAATTTGGTTTTTCAGGACCATAAGCGAACTTTATTAAAACTATTTATAACAATCCGGTTTCTACAATTTTGGTGAATGGGATAGAATCTGCAGAAATAATACTGGAAAGAGGTACCAGACAAGGCTGCCCCCTATCTCCCTTTTTATTTAATCTATCGATTGAGTCGCTTGCGATTAAAATTCGTCAGGTTCTGCAAGGGGTTTTATGTAAAAATATATAAGACATTTTTTTACTATATGCGGATGATATACTGATTTTTCTGAGAAATAGCAAGGTTAATATCCCAAAATTAATGGAAATAATTCATTTCAAAGTCAACGTCAATAAATCGGAACTCTTATGGCTCAACAAATATAAGGACTCGTATAAAAGCCTGTTTAAAGTCGTCGATCAAATTACGTATCTAGGCATCAATCTAAGTAAGAACCCAAAATGTTGGTATGATTTAAATTTAATTCCAATTCTCCAGAAAATATATCTCCAGCTAAATGCCTGGAAACATTTACCATTAACACTTTCAGGAAAGATTGGATTAATTAAAATGATTATTTTCCCTAAGATCCTTTATAAACTGCAGAACCTACCTCTTCTTCTAAAGAAGGCAGATATCATACGGTTCAATAAAAATATAACAGAATTTCTATGGGGAAATAAAAGGAGAAAAATCTCATTAAAAATATTATCATACTCAAAATAATATGGGGGCTATGCATTACCAGACATTGGGAATTATAATCTAGCATGCCTGGTTAAAATAGCAGCTGAATGGCTGATAGACAAAGAGTATTTTACAGATAAATTATTAGAAGAAGAGATTGCGAAACCTTATATTCTAAAAGCGTTATTACATACGCAAATTAAAGATATTCCACAGAATATCAAAAACTTCAGTTCATATATTGGTATTATAAAAGCATGGCAACAATATTGTAAGAAACTAAAAGTTAATTTTACAGTATCCAATTTTTTAACAATAACTGGTTACCTGCCGTTTCCAGAAGCATTACAATCTGCAGTATTCCACAGATGGAAAAGAAAGGGTTTAATAAGTATTAGTCAAATTATCAACTTTACTTCAGATATAGCACAGATTAAAACATTTGAAGAGCTAAGAGGTGAATTTGACCTACCTAGCAAAGATTTCTTTGCTTACCTACAATTAAGAGATCTTGTCGATAAACTATTACATAATCAAAATAAAGATTGGGGATGGCCTTCACTTATTCATATTCTGGATCTATGTAAGATGGAAAACTTTTCTATAAAAAAATGGTATAAGGAGTCATTAAGACAGGAGGGAAATTTAAATTTGCAACTGATCACCAAGAAATGGCATCTGAAGGGATTAACAGAATGTAATGAAGAATATATACAAAATAGCATTATGAGAATCAATAAGAACTTCACCTCTACTAATTTTAGAGAAGCACACATTAATATACTAAGTCAAACATATCTTACCCCTTCTGCTATGGCAAGATGGAATAGTAAAACGCAAGATAAATGTGTCAAATGTGGTAGCAGGGGGGCTGACATTGTGCACTATTTTTGGGAAAGCACACTAGTTAGACAATACTGGAACAAAATGAGTTTCTGGCTTTCGAGGATATTAAAAACAGAGATGAAAATCTATCGAGATTTAGTATTCTTTT
Organism: Bombina bombina; assembly: GCF_027579735.1. Taxonomy (NCBI): domain Eukaryota; kingdom Metazoa; phylum Chordata; class Amphibia; order Anura; family Bombinatoridae; genus Bombina; species Bombina bombina. The sequence continues at coordinate 733,465,851 of NC_069504.1, read as the reverse complement.
TGTTCCCTCCGGATAAAAAAAAAGGTTAATAACAAGGAATTTATTGAATTAGCTATTGGAGTGGCCAGGTTTTTATTATTAAAAACATGGATCTCAAAAAAACTGCCTGCTATAGCTGAAGTAAATAACCAGATCTCTAAACAAATGACCATAGAACAATGTTTACTAGAGATAGATAAAATTAATGATGTTGAAAGATTCTTTAAAAAATGGGAAATATTTATATATTCACAGTCACTGGACATGCAAAAGAAAATTATCTACCCACTCAGATCTACAGAGTATGTAATGAATGCCACAATTAGAAATGAACTACCCCGGGTATACTAAATTAAGAATAAGAGAAGGATGAGAATTTTGTAAATACTTTTCTCTTTTTTTTTTTTTTCTCTTCTTTCCTTTTACTCTTTGTTTTTCATGGTATGCTTTTTGCATAGTATGTTACAAAAACCTTATCCATCTAGGGAGGAATTAACTGCTTTTTTTTTTTGTAAGTCTGTGTCAAACTGGCTGGTGTATAATCTAGAAGGAAACTTTTATGTTATTATTTTATCAGTTTAAAATGTATATTTACAACTCCCAAATATGTTAACTTGAGTTGTAACACCCCCCCCCCCCTTTGATTACCTCCTTTGTTTCTTTTTTCTGTACCCTTCATGGATTTTCAATAAATATATATATATATATATATATATATATATATATATATATATATATATATATATATATATATATATATATAAAAAAGAAGGCAGAATAGCAGACAAAGCCTTCTGAATCGCATCAGCAATAAAATCTTTTATATTCACAGGGATATCATGTACATTAGATATTGAAGGAAGAACAGGCATTGTACTATTACTGATGGATACATTCTCTGCATGTAAAAGCTTATCATGACAACTATTACATACCACAGCTGGATATATAATCTCCACAAATTTACAACAGATACACTTAGCTTTGGTAGAACGGTTATCAGGCAGCAGGGTTCCAACAGTGGTTTCTGAGACAGGATCAGATTGAGACATCTTGCAAATGTAAGAGAAAAAAACAACATATAAAGCAAAATGATCAATTTCCTTATATGGCAGTTTCAGGAATGGGGAAAAAATGCAAAAAGCATATCCCTCTGACATAGAAAAAGGCAAGAGGCACATAGGAATGGGGTTATAAATAATGAAATTATTTGGCGGCGAGTATGACACACAAAGCAAAATGAATTTTTTTGGCGCTAACAACATCCGGAAATGACACACTCGCATCATTGCAGACGCAACCTTGTGCAAGGAACTCGGTGTCAACTAAGACGCCGGAAATGACGAACTTGCGTCACTGGACGTACCTTTGCGACAAAAAATTCTGGCGCCAAGAATGACGCAATAAACATCAGCATTTTGCGCCTCGCTGGATTAATTTTACCCATGAAAATTTAATGAAAAAGCAGTCAATTTGAAAAAAAAAAAAAAGACTATACCCCAGGTAAGAAAAATATTTTCCTAAATATGTTCTTTCCCAAATATGAAACTGAATAGTCTGCAAAAGGAAATATACATAAACCTGACTCATGGCAAATATAAGTACAATACATATATTTAGAACTTTATATTAATACATAAAGTGCCAAACCATAGCTGAGAATGTCTTAAGTAATGAAAACATACTTACCGAAAGACATCCATCCACATATAGCAGATAGCCAAACCAGTACTGAAACAGTTATCAGTAGAGGTAATGGAATATGAGAGTATATCGTCGATCTGAAAAAGGGAGGTAGGAGATGAATCTCTACGACCGATAACAGAGAACCTATGAAATAGATTTCCCGCAAGGAAAACCATTGCATTCAATAGGTGATACTCCCTTCACATCACTCTGACATTCACTGTACTCTGAGAAGAATCGGGCTTCAAAATGCTGAGAAGCGCATATCAACGTAGAAAATCAAGCACAAACGTACTTCACCACTTCCATAGGAGGCAAAGTTTGTAAATCTGAATTGTGGGTGTGGTGAGGGGTGTATTTATAGGCATTTTGAGGTTTGCGAAACTTTGCCCCTCCTGGTAGGATTGTATATCCCATACGTCACTAGCTCATGGACTCTTGCCAATTAAATGAAAGAAACAACATTTCTTCCAGTATATACACGCAATTTCTCTGCAGAACCAGTGTTCTGGAGTGATTACCTTGTGATAAATCTCCTACCTGTGGCAGATGTGCAACTATTATTATATCTTCCTGTGTAGTTCTAATGCAAAAGCGACCCTGCAGTTGAGTGGCATGTTCAGTTTCCATATAATGTTTAGTTTATTATATAATTTACTTACTTTCCTGCTTTGGTTTTACATATTTATTAGCCCCAGTGCTGCCGCATGATAAAGCTATCTCATTTTAGTGAAAGCTATTTTATACACATACCTGTCTCTGTTTTTGGTGAGCAGGTTTCTTTCAATTCCTTCCATCAGATTCTCAAAGCAAAGGTGCATGGCTTGCTGTTTCTCTGGAGGCTGGCTACTCACAATACTGCTCCGTAGGTCTGAGAAATACTAACAGAGACAAGCCGTAAGGGAGACGTTTTTTGGAGGCAGGTTGGGGTATTGAACAAATGGTAATACAAAAAGATGTGTGTGCAGGGGGAAAAAAGGGAAATTACAAAAATATTGAGTACCTTCTCATTGAGGAGGATCAAGCCAAGCAAGGGGCGGCTCATTGACCACTGGTTTCGACAGTCCTCAAATATAATGATATTCAGAACTGTGGACAGCATCTAAAACGTGAACCATGAGGTATGAAGAGGGAGAAAAATAAATGTTAATTCAATTCTTTCTTTTCCAAAAAAATAATCTCTATTTGTTTAATATGCATGCTCAGTTTAGAAGGTTTTTTTGTCAGTCTTAAAAAGCTTTGTTGGATCGTTCTTTAGGGCCTGCATGTGTGTTTTGATATTCTCTAAAGAGAAGGAGCTGCCCTTTACTAGCTGAATGTGCATGCAGTTTTACACAGCTTGCCTGAAGATGTAATATGTAATTTAGTACTCTTTGGAGGAGTGTGATGACAGCTGAGCTTATTTTAAGGTTACCTGTTGAATCATCTCAGGATGCTGCTGCATAATATGCAGAAACCTCTCACTCTCTTGGGGTGGGGGTGCTCCTCTTTTCTTGCCACTTCTTGAAAGTTGCTTGAAGAGGTATGTGACTATGTGGTCCAAACAAGAGCAGCAGCCCGTGCAAACCATGGTATCTGCAATGAAGGAACATTGCACTATACTGGTGCACAAAAACTTCACAAACAGCAAAGAGTGTAGCAAAGGGTACCTAAAACACCTTAAAGCCCATGAACTAAAATCTCTTCCGTGGTAACTAAGCAGAATTAGTGCTGGGTTTTAGCAGAGTATTCTAGTTTAAACATTGTTAAAAAGGGGTTTGGTCACCCCCTAGTTCAAAAGAAGTAAAAAAGCACAATGACCCATTCGTACAGCTCTAATTGTCAAGGAAAGAAAGCACTGGATTAATTTGTCTGGAACACCCGAATCTCTATAATGAATATAGAATCAGCTCTTAAACTTTCTATTAATAAAATACACAGAAAACTCTAAGCCACTAACAAGTGCCTAAGGCTTTGTATTTATAAGTTTATTTATTTTTTATTTTTTTATTTATTATTTTTATTAATGATTTGCAAAATACATGAAGACATAGGTGAAAATACATCACTCTGATATGGTCATACACAGTAAACGCTAACATTCCATCATGTCAATGTTACTTATATGTAGCATATTCCTCTTTTTTAAGAAGTCCGACACAATGAGTGCCCATCAGATATGTAAACAGTGAACCTGTTACTCAAATGTCTTCTATTATATATTAAAAGTGCAAAACAATATCAAACCTAAGCATTGTCAATGTAATAAAGCAAGACAATTATCCTAAACAGTTTTCCTCAGATATTATCCTCTTATCTTTAGGTCCTCATATAAGTTTATTTTAATGCATGTTTCTCACACAATAATTTGGTCAACCAGGGTATAAAACAGAATTTATGTTTACCTGATAAATTACTTTCTCCAACGGTGTGTCCGGTCCACGGCGTCATCCTTACTTGTGGGATATTCTCCTCCCCAACAGGAAATGGCAAAGAGCCCAGCAAAGCTGGTCACATGATCCCTCCTAGGCTCCGCCTACCCCAGTCATTCGACCGACGTTAAGGAGGAATATTTGCATAGGAGAAACCATATGGTACCGTGGTGACTGTAGTTAAAGAAAATAAATTATCAGACCTGATTAAAAAAACCAGGGCGGGCCGTGGACCGGACACACCGTTGGAGAAAGTAATTTATCAGGTAAACATAAATTCTGTTTTCTCCAACATAGGTGTGTCCGGTCCACGGCGTCATCCTTACTTGTGGGAACCAATACCAAAGCTTTAGGACACGGATGAAGGGAGGGAGCAAATCAGGTCACCTAAATGGAAGGCACCACGGCTTGCAAAACCTTTCTCCCAAAAATAGCCTCAGAAGAAGCAAAAGTATCAAACTTGTAAAATTTGGTAAAAGTGTGCAGTGAAGACCAAGTCGCTGCCCTACATATCTGATCAACAGAAGCCTCGTTCTTGAAGGCCCATGTGGAAGCCACAGCCCTAGTGGAATGAGCTGTGATTCTTTCGGGAGGCTGCCGTCCGGCAGTCTCGTAAGCCAATCTGATGATGCTTTTAATCCAAAAAGAGAGAGAGGTAGAAGTTGCTTTTTGACCTCTCCTTTTACCAGAATAAACAACAAACAAGGAAGATGTTTGTCTAAAATCCTTTGTAGCATCTAAATAGAATTTTAGAGCGCGAACAACATCCAAATTGTGCAACAAACGTTCCTTCTTTGAAACTGGTTTCGGACACAGAGAAGGTACGATAATCTCCTGGTTAATGTTTTTGTTAGAAACAACTTTTGGAAGAAAACCAGGTTTAGTACGTAAAACCACCTTATCTGCATGGAACACCAGATAAGGAGGAGAACACTGCAGAGCAGATAATTCTGAAACTCTTCTAGCAGAAGAAATTGCAACTAAAAACAAAACTTTCCAAGATAATAACTTAATATCAACGGAATGTAAGGGTTCAAACGGAACCCCCTGAAGAACTGAAAGAACTAAATTGAGACTCCAAGGAGGAGTCAAAGGTTTGTAAACAGGCTTAATTCTAACCAGAGCCTGAACAAAGGCTTGAACATCTGGCACAGCTGCCAGCTTTTTGTGAAGTAACACAGACAAGGCAGAAATCTGTCCCTTCAGGGAACTTGCAGATAATCCTTTTTCCAATCCTTCTTGAAGGAAGGATAGAATCTTAGGAATCTTAACCTTGTCCCAAGGGAATCCTTTAGATTCACACCAACAGATATATTTTTTCCAAATTTTGTGGTAAATCTTTCTAGTTACAGGCTTTCTGGTCTGAACAAGAGTATCGATAACAGAATCTGAGAACCCTCGCTTCGATAAGATCAAGCGTTCAATCTCCAAGCAGTCAGCTGGAGTGAAACCAGGTTCGGATGTTCGAACGGACCCTGAACAAGAAGGTCTCGTCTCAAAGGTAGCTTCCAAGGTGGAGCCGATGACATATTCACCAGATCTGCATACCAAGTCCTGCGTGGCCACGCAGGAGCTATCAAGATCACCGACGCCCTCTCCTGATTGATCCTGGCTACCAGCCTGGGGATGAGAGGGAACGGCGGGAACACATAAGCTAGTTTGAAGGTCCAAGGTGCTACTAGTGCATCCACTAGAGCCGCCTTGGGATCCCTGGATCTGGACCCGTAGCAAGGAACTTTGAAGTTCTGACGAGAGGCCATCAGATCCATGTCTGGAATGCCCCACAGCTGAGTGACTTGGGCAAAGATTTCCGGATGGAGTTCCCACTCCCCCGGATGCAATGTCTGACGACTCAGAAAATCCGCTTCCCAATTTTCCACTCCTGGGATGTGGATAGCGGACAGGTGGCAGGAGTGAGACTCCGCCCATAGAATGATTTTGGTCACTTCTTCCATCGCTAGGGAACTCCTTGTTCCCCCCTGATGGTTGATGTACGCAACAGTTGTCATGTTGTCTGATTGAAACCGTATGAACTTGGCCCTCGCTAGCTGAGGCCAAGCCTTGAGAGCATTGAATATCGCTCTCAGTTCCAGAATATTTATCGGTAGAAGAGATTCTTCCCGAGACCAAAGACCCTGAGCTTTCAGGGATCCCCAGACCGCGCCCCAGCCCATCAGACTGGCGTCGGTCGTGACAATGACCCACTCTGGTCTGCGGAATGTCATCCCTTGTGACAGGTTGTCCAGGGACAGCCACCAACGGAGTGAGTCTCTGGTCCTCTGATTTACTTGTATCTTCGGAGACAAGTCTGTATAATCCCCATTCCACTGACTGAGCATGCACAGTTGTAATGGTCTTAGATGAATGCGCGCAAAAGGAACTATGTCCATAGCCGCTACCATCAACCCGATCACTTCCATGCACTGAGCTATGGAAGGAAGAGGAACGGAATGAAGTATCCGACAAGAGTCTAGAAGCTTTGTTTTTCTGGCCTCTGTCAGAAATATCCTCATTTCTAAGGAGTCTATTATTGTTCCCAAGAAGGGAACCCTTGTTGACGGAGATAGAGAACTCTTTTCCACGTTCACTTTCCATCCGTGAGATCTGAGAAAGGCCAGGACGATGTCCGTGTGAGCCTTTGCTTGAGGAAGGGACGACGCTTGAATCAGAATGTCGTCCAAGTAAGGTACTACAGCAATGCCCCTTGGTCTTAGCACAGCTAGAAGGGACCCTAGTACCTTTGTGAAAATCCTTGGAGCAGTGGCTAATCCGAAAGGAAGCGCCACGAACTGGTAATGCTTGTCCAGGAATGCGAACCTTAGGAACCGATGATGTTCCTTGTGGATAGGAATATGTAGATACGCATCCTTTAAATCCACCGTGGTCATGAATTGACCTTCCTGGATGGAAGGAAGAATAGTTCGAATGGTTTCCATCTTGAACGATGGAACCTTGAGAAACTTGTTTAAGATCTTGAGATCTAAGATTGGTCTGAACGTTCCCTCTTTTTTGGGAACTATGAACAGATTGGAGTAGAACCCCATCCCTTGTTCTCTTAATGGAACAGGATGAATCACTCCCATTTTTAACAGGTCTTCTACACAATGTAAGAATGCCTGAATTTTTATGTGGTCTGAAGACAACTGAGACCTGTGGAACCTCCCCCTTGGGGGAAGTCCCTTGAATTCCAGAAGATAACCTTGGGAGACTATTTCTAGCGCCCAAGGATCCAGAACATCTCTTGCCCAAGCCTGAGCGAAGAGAGAGAGTCTGCCCCCCACCAGATCCGGTCCCGGATCGGGGGCCAACATTTCATGCAGTCTTGGTAGCAGTGGCAGGTTTCTTGGCCTGCTTTCCCTTGTTCCAGCCTTGCATTGGTCTCCAAGCTGGCTTGGCTTGAGAAGTATTACCCTCTTGCTTAGAGGACGTAGCACCTCGGGCTGGTCCGTTTCTACGAAAGGGACGAAAATTAGGTTTATTTTTTGCCTTGAAAGGCCGATCCTGAGGAAGGGCGTGGCCCTTACCCCCAGTGATATCAGAGATAATCTCTTTCAAGTCAGGGCCAAACAGCGTTTTCCCCTTGAAAGGAATGTTAAGTAGCTTGTTCTTGGAAGACGCATCAGCCGACCAAGATTTCAACCAAAGCGCTCTGCGCGCCACAATAGCAAACCCAGAATTCTTAGCCGCTAACCTAGCCAATTGCAAAGTGGCGTCTAGGGTGAAAGAATTAGCCAATTTGAGAGCATTGATTCTGTCCATAATCTCCTCATAAGGAGGAGAATCACTATCGACCGCCTTTATCAGCTCATCGAACCAGAAACATGCGGCTGTAGCGACAGGGACAATGCATGCAATTGGTTGTAGAAGGTAACCCTGCTGAACAAACATCTTTTTAAGCAAACCTTCTAATTTTTTATCCATAGGATCTTTGAAAGCACAACTATCCTCTATGGGTATAGTGGTGCGTTTGTTTAAAGTGGAAACCGCTCCCTCGACCTTGGGGACTGTCTGCCATAAGTCCTTTCTGGGGTCGACCAAAGGAAACAATTTTTTAAATATGGGGGGAGGGACGAAAGGAATACCGGGCTTTTCCCATTCTTTATTAACAATGTCCGCCACCCGCTTGGGTATAGGAAAAGCTTCTGGGAGCCCCGGCACCTCTAGGAACTTGTCCATTTTACATAGTTTCTCTGGGATGACCAACTTGTCACAATCATCCAGAGTGGATAATACCTCCTTAAGCAGAATGCGGAGATGTTCCAACTTAAATTTAAATGCAATCACATGAGGTTCAGCCTGTTGAGAAATGTTCCCTGAATCAGTAATTTCTCCCTCAGACAAAACCTCCCTGGCCCCATCAGACTGGGTTAGGGGCCCTTCAGAGATATTAGTATCAGCGTTGCCATGCTCTTCAGTATCTAAAACAGAGCAGCCGCGCTTACGCTGACAAGTGTTCATTTGGGCTAAAATGTTTTTGACAGAATTATCCATTACAGCCGTTAATTGTTGCATAGTAAGGAGTATTGGCGCGCTAGATGTACTAGGGGCCTCCTGAGTGGGCAAGACTCGTGTAGACGAAGGAGGGAATGATGCAGTACCATGCTTACTCCCCTCACTTGAGGAATCATCTTGGGCATCATTGTCATTATCACATAAATCACATTTATTTAAATGAATAGGAATTCTGGCTTCCCCACATTCAGAACACAGTCTATCTGGTAGTTCAGACATGTTAAACAGGCATAAACTTGATAACAAAGTACAAAAACGTTTTAAAATAAAACCGTTACTGTCACTTTAAATTTTAAACTGAACACACTTTATTACTGCAATTGCGAAAAAACATGAAGGAATTGTGCAAAATTCACCAAATTTTCACCACAGTGTCTTAAAGCCTTAAAAGTATTGCACACCAAATTTGGAAGCTTTAACCCTTAAAATAACGGAACCGGAGCCGTTTTAAACTTTAACCCCTTTACAGTCCCTGGTATCTGCTTTGCTGAGACCCAACCAAGCCCAAAGGGGAATACGATACCAAATGACGCCTTCAGAAAGTCTTTTCTAAGTATCAGAGCTCCTCACACATGCGACTGCATGCCATGCCTCTCAAAAACAAGTGCGCCACACCGGCGCGAAAATGAGGCTCTGCTTATGCTTTGGGAAAGCCCCTAAGGAATAAGGTGTCTAATACAGTGCCTGCCGATATTCTTATATCAAAATACCCAGATAAAATGATTCCTCAAGGCTAAATATGTGTTAATAATGAATCGATTTAGCCCAGAAAAGTCTACAGTCTTAATAAGCCCTTGTGAAGCCCTTATTTACGATCGTAATAAACATGGCTTACCGGATCCCATAGGGAAAATGACAGCTTCCAGCATTACATCGTCTTGTTAGAATGTGTCATACCTCAAGCAGCAAGAGACTGCATACTGTTCCCCCAACTGAAGTTAATAGCTCTCAACAGTCCTGTGTGGAACAGCCATGGATTTTAGTTACGGTTGCTAAAATCATTTTCCTCATACAAACAGAAATCTTCATCTCTTTTCTGTTTCTGAGTAAATAGTACATACCAGCACTATTTCAAAATAACAAACTCTTGATTGAATAATAAAAACTACAGTTAAACACTAAAAAACTCTAAGCCATCTCCGTGGAGATGTTGCCTGTACAACGGCAAAGAGAATGACTGGGGTAGGCGGAGCCTAGGAGGGATCATGTGACCAGCTTTGCTGGGCTCTTTGCCATTTCCTGTTGGGGAGGAGAATATCCCACAAGTAAGGATGACGCCGTGGACCGGACACACCTATGTTGGAGAAACATAAGTTAAAATTTTCTTTATGGTTTCATGTTTTTAGCTAGTAGACATCCAAATCCAATTCAAACAATGTTCTGTCATGCAAGTCTTTTTTAATTATATATACAGCTTCATTAAAGAAGCCAATATCCCCAAAAAATAAAGACCACAAAGACACACATCAGAAAGGAAGGGAGATTACATACTTCTCTAAGTAAACAAATGGTAGTTACCCAGAGCTGTGAGGCCTTCAGAGATGGAGGAAAGAATGTACATGATAACGTGTGGCTCAAGGCTTGCTATGAAAGACATGTGATCCTGCGTCAGCACCTCCAGGAGTGAGTAATAAGACTGACTGAGCTTGGGATAGTCCTGCCAAAACAAGGGCATACTGAGTGACACAGGCCAATAGAAAATGTTTATTCAGTGTTACACAACAATACATGCAAACAAGCATAAGCTAAATTACATATAAAGTAAAAACATTACCAGCAGGTCACTGTGTGGCACAGACAGAAGCAGCTTGACAAATGTTTGCAGAGCATTGTCCAGAGCTTCGTCCCCATATAAACGGAAGACCCCAAAGTTGACGTAGCTCCCACTCAAAGCAGCTTTTAGCACCGAGAAACAGATGGAGATTCCCTTTAGCTTTAACACATACAACTGTTCCTTTGGCAGCTCTCCCAGAGTCAGAATCCTATTACCTAGGGAAGGATAGAATATTAAACATACATATATACAAAATGAGCTACCTTACAAAGAATCCTCTTAACCTAGGGCAACGGCTGCAGATAAATGGTCAAGATGTTAACAAACGGTGTCAATAACAATTCTTTACAAAAGCTTATCAAGTTATCTACAAAAATCCCCATAAATCATTAAACGTTTCGAAAGAATGGTGATCCACCTCTATGTAAATAAAAATGACAAATGTGCGTTAATATTAAACACGATAATGCTTGTATCAAATTATAACTATAAGTCTGGGTTACAAAGAAGTGTAATTATGCACCGTAAGTTGTGATCATTTTACTAGTCTCTCGAAATAGAAGAATTCCATTAGGAGATGAGACATCAAACTGTAACCTCTGTGACCTGTAAAAGAACATGAAAATAGATTGGTAAATGTTGTCAACGTGAGGAAAAATAACAGAGATGGGAGAGGGAGGAATCCTTACCTGTTGTGTACAAGCTCTGCCATTAGTTTGAGGATTGGAGTAGTACAAGCTGGGTCATGGAACCAGAGCTCCAGCGCTCTTTGTAAAATAGGCATGTAGGCTGGGTAACTGTATGTTGTTAAGGACTAAAATGGAAGATTACCACTCTCCTTCCGTGTCCTCCAGTAATATTCACAACATCCTCTAATCTAGACTAACTTCTTCATTCACCCTTTCTAAACACATTACATTTCCTACATTAAACAGGAATGTTCTACCAGAAAAACAAACACATAAAAATATAAAACAAGAAATACAGTAAGAATAGTTATGTGCTATTGGCAAATGGCAATGCTATATAGCATTTTTGTTTCACTTGATGCTGTAGAATGTACATGCAATTAAAAGGTGGGCTTTATTAATCCCTCTGTGGCTAGACAATATCACACCAGAATGTTGTATCTTCTTACATAAAAAAGTCTAATTGAGAGTTCTTAAATTCTAGTTGTGACCCAAGGTAAATCTGAAAATCTGGCATGTTAGAGGGTTCTGAGGACTGGAACTAAAGAACTTTAGTTTAACTCACATTGTCTAGTGTTTGCTCACAGAGGCCCTGATATTCAAAACCTCTCTGCTCAGGCGAGATTTTGTAAAATTATCCTCTGGCACTGCAAGATCCCTAATTAGATTTTCAAAAGGCAGATTTTGCTTTACTTCTCCAAGGGGTGTTTCCTGCATAACTGTATGTGAAGGAGAGACAAGCCCAGTGCAATATAGCTCTGCATGACATGACAGTTCTGATGTATTTACACTTTTTGCTTTCTATTTTATTTCACTTTACACTTCACTAATTATTTTTTACATTTAAACTTTGCACTTTCTATTTTGTATTTTATTTTGTGTACAGCAGTGTATTTAGGATTGTGATTTTACAAATTTTGATTATAGAGCAGACTTCACAGAGGCAGAACTCACTTATTTTTTGTAAGAAAAGGTGATGAACCTGGAAATCCCAGAAAGATGAGACATACCTTCCATAGAAAGTAATGAAGCTCTCTATGATACAAAATTTCAAATGGGGGAGAGAAGGTAACTAGAAAACCTCTTGGGCTGATATAAAGGCTCAGTTTGCATCAATTCCAAATTAAACTGAAATGTTTTCACTACAATTTAACTTGCTTTTGTCTATATTTTAGTATATTACTTTTTTTGTGAATTTTGAGCAAACTTCACCTGCATACAGCTGGCGAGACAAATCAGTGAGACCAGCTTGTTTTAAAAGCTTATAAAATTTCACAAGACTGGTGAGAGCTTCAGATATACCCTGGGAACTCAACTACCCTCTCCCTCCCACTTTCTGAAAGTTCGCAATGCAGCAAATTCAAGGAGCAATGCAATTTGTAAAAGCTACACAGAAATATACAAATTATGATCATAATTTGTTAAAGTAACACAGAAACTCAAGCTCAAATGCAATGATACTGAAAGGACCCAATATAAAGTGCAAAGCAATCTAAAATACTAAGCACAAAGTGTAAGTAACAAAACTCTCATATCATGCAGTGCTATATTGCACTGGGCTTGTCTCTCATTCCTATATAGAAATGAAAGAGATCTTGCAGTTCTGGAGAGTTCCACCCTTTTTCTTTTGAATATTCAGTGAGTTCAGCTGTGCACTGCAATTTCTCTCCAAGCTGGAAAACCTTTGAATATCCAGGCCAGAGTGTCTGGCATTTTGAATAATACTGAAGACCAGTGTTCCCTCTAATGCCAGTTTTGTGTGCCATCCAGCAATGAAACAGTTAATAAGAGAATTATAACTTGCAGACATTTTGCACTCTTTGCTAATTGCAGGGCACGGTTACCTAATTGTTTCACTGCTGGGCTGCACACAAAGCTGGCTTTAGAGGGAACACTGCTGAAGACCCAACAGCTGGTTGTGAGCAGCCATAATTAACATCTCAATGCCTAACTATGTTTAGACATATATAGCATTAGCAGGTCTGCTTTACCTGCAGGCTAAGCCTATTTTTATGGGCATGTCCTTGAGAAGAACAGGTGACTGCTTAAACTTGCAAAGCCAGCTAATTCAAATACAAAAATAAACATGAATGAACAATTTCCCCTACATTTAATATTATGCAATAGGTATAACGAGTAATTTGGATCACATTAAAAAGAAACAAGAATGTCCCTTTAAAGGTTGTATTCCAGATTTGACAACTCTTATGACAAACTCTTGCTTTTCACCAACAAACCTTACAACAGAGGATAAAGGATTTTTGTTCCTTTTCCAGTCTGCGCTACCTTTCATGAGTTCAGAACCACTCTGTAGCATTTGTTCCACTCCTCCCCCTGCCTTTTGAAGGGTCAGTAAACACCTTGAGATTTTTATATAAAATGTTTAGTTATGCGTAATTAATCAACTTTGAAATATGTTTTCATTATTTATTTTGCCCTTTTCAATGTAATTTAGCTCGGAAAATTGAGCAGTTTCTAATTCTCAGAACTTAAACTGCACTCTGCTGTCCTCACAAGGCTAACCCTGCTGCATAAACATTGCTTATTGGCTTTATTATTTAAATGCAAAACAATGCATTTTATACAAACTTTATGACAGTGACTTGTCTTGTTGTATGTGGACTAAAGCCCAGATTGGCTCCTCCAAATAAGGAGTTTCACTATTGACAAATAACGGCAATAAAAAGGGTGTTGATTTGTTACAAAAAGGTTGAGACTTAGCTGATATGTTACTCTACAGCACCACAACAGAAATGTCTTGTAATTACAAGGTGTTTACTGTCCCTTTAATTTATATAATATATGAAGCCATTTAAATCGCAAGGAATATTTGGAAGCTAGCAACTAAAATGGTTTCAGATTATAGAAAAAGTAGCTATGCCACGCAGGTTAGGTGATAGAGAACTCCTATTAAAACAACATGAGTGTTTTTGTATTTGGAAATTGGGCACTATGGAACCTAATGGGTTAAATAGAGATCTAGATATGTCTGTATTTCTATAGAATGTGACTTCTAAATATGTCTGTATAGGAGAGGTTATTTTGGAAAGATTCTATTTTGATATTTTGTATAAAGAATAATGTTTTTAAAGTTATTTAATGTTATTTAATGTTTAGAGTAAGTTTAGGTAATACTATGATAATGTGTATTTTATATGTAACTATATGTGATGGGTTAATAGGAAGTTGCACTTGCAGCGCCACCTAGTGGTGATAAGGTATAAATAGAATCATTGCAGTATGATGTTTAGCATGAATAAGGTAGAAATACCGAAACGCTGCTGATTGTGTTGTGTTGTTTTAATACACACTAATTGTTTGCTGCTACTCAAAGTGGATATTAAACTAAAATGGTTTGTCAGAGGTTAAAACCTCCAGGCTCCAATTTGGCTTGAGCAAAAAAATGCCCATACTGAATTTTTTGTATAGGTGTTAGTTTCCCAGTAACTGAATCCCATTCATAACCCCCTAGCACATAATTATGCTGTTTGTGGAACTTCATATAAGAACTTTCCATTCATTTTTAAGCATTTGCTTTTCTCAGGATACATCCAATCGAACAGCATCATGAAGCTGCTCTTAGCACTGAATGCGAAGGCGATGCCTCTCAGATCTCTGACCAATCCAACCAGGCTTCTCTGAAAAAAAGTAAAAACAAACAATGACATACAGAAGTTACATAACTCCGAATACCTTTCTCCAATCCTAGCCCTTGTACATATATTTGCAAAAACAAAAAACAACTGTAAACATACTGCACAGCTATAGAAGCTGGGATAAAATATTTTTTCCTAAACTTGTAAAGGGACATGAAACCCAAAATTTTTCTTTCATGATTCAGACTGAGAATACATTTTTAAACAACTTTCAAATGTACTTCTATTATTTATTTTCCTTCCTTGTTTTGTTATCCTTTGCTGAAAGGTTTATCTAGGGAAGCTCAGGAACAGCAAAGAACCTAGCTTCTGGCTGCTGATTGGTGGCTGCATATATATATACCGATTGTCATTGGCTCACCCATGTGTTCTGCATCGGCCAACGATGGTGCAGATAGTTAGTGGGTGGGAGCCATAGCAGGGAGGCAGGTGGGCGGCCCATCGCTGGTCGATTCCGGTTCCTGTGTCCCTCAAGTGCACGCAATTGGGCGGGAGCGCGCGCTACATTTATATTGAAAATGTATGGGAAACAAAATTTATGCTTATCTGATAAATTTCTTTCTTTCCAGGCATAGAGAGTCCACAAATTCATTCCAATTACTAGCAGGATATTCACTCCTGGCCAGCAGGAGGAGACAAAGAGCACCCCAACAGAGCTGTTAAGTGTCACTTCCCTTACCCATAATCCACAGTCATTCGGCCGAAGGAAAATTAAAAAAAAAAAGAAGTTTATATAAAAAACTAAGCCGTCTTAAAAAAAAGAAAGAAAAAAGGGCGGGTCGTGGACTCTCCATGCCTGGAAAGAAAGAAATTTATCAGGTAAGCATAAATTTTGTTTTCTTTCCTATGGCATAGAGAGTCCACAAATTCATTCTAATTACTAGTGGAAACCAATACCCAAGCTAGAGGACACAGAATGAAAGGGAGGGAGACCAAGACAGGCGGACCTAAACAGAAGTCACCACCGCTTGAAGAAGCTTTCTCCCAAAAGAAGCCTCAGCTGAGGCAAAAGTAACAAATCTGTAGAATTTGGAAAAAATATGCAATGAGGTCCAAGTGGCCGCCTTGCATATTTGCTCTACAGATACTTGATTTTGGAAAGCCCAAGGAGAAGAGACAGCCCTTGTAGAATGAGCCGTAATTCGCTCAGGAGGCTGATGTCCAGCAGTCTCATATGCTAATCTGATAACACTTCTCAACCAGAGAGAAAGAGTAGTAGAAGTAACCTTCTGACCCTTACGCTTTCCAGCGAAAACAACGAACAGGGCAGAAGACTGACGAAAATCTTTAGTTGCTTGTAGATAAAATTTTAGAACACGCACAACATCCAGGTTGTGTAACAGACGTTCCTTTTACAAGAAGGTTTTGGACAAAAAGAAGTAACAATAATTTCTTGATTGATGTTGAGAGCCAATCCCACCTCGGGAAGAAATCCCAATTTAGTACTAAGGTCCGCCTATACGCATGAAAAACAAATTATGCTTACCTGATAATTTAATTTCCATCTGTACGAGGAGAGTCCACGGCTTCATTCATTACTTGTGGGAATACAGAACATGGCCACCAGGAGGAGGCAAAGACACCCCAGCCAAAGGCTGAAATACCTCCTCCACTCTCCTCATCCCCCAGTCATTCTGCAGAGGGAACAAAGAACAGTAGGAGAAATAACACAATTTATGCTTACCTGATAAATGTATTTCTCTTGTGGTGTATCCAGTCCACGGATCATCCATTACTTGTGGGATATTCTCATTCCCAACAGGAAGTTGCAAGAGGACACCCACAGCAGAGCTGTAATATAGCTCCTCCCCTAACTGTCATAGGCAGTCATTCGACCGAAAACAAGCAGAGAAAGGAGGAACCATAGGGTTTAGTGGTTACTGTAGTTTAAATTTAAAAATTACCTGCCTTAAAATGACAGGGCGGGCCGTGGACTGGATACACCACAAGAGAAATAAATTTATCAGGTAAGCATAAATTGTGTTTTCTCTTGTAAGGTGTATCCAGTCCACGGATCATCCATTACTTGTGGGATACCAATACCAAAGCTAAAGTACACGGATGAAGGGAGGGACAAGGCAGGAACTTAAATGGAAGGAACCACTGCCTGTAAAACCTTTCTCCCAAATATAGCCTCCAAAGAAGCAAAAGTATCAAATTTGTAAAATTTTGAAAAAGTATGAAGCGAAGACCAAGTCTCCGCCTTGCAAATCTGTTCAACAGAAGCCTCATTTTTAAAGGCCCAAGTGGAAGCCACAGCTCTAGTGGAATGAGCTGTAATCCTTTCAGGAGGCTGCTGTCCAGCAGTCTCATAGGCTAAGCGGATTAAGCTTCTTAGCCAAAAAGAAAAAGAGGTTGCCAAAGCCTTTTGACCTCTCCTCTGTCCAGAGTAGACAACAAACAAAGCAGATGTTTGACGAAAATCTTTAGTAGCTTGTAAGTAAAACTTTAAAGCACAGACCACGTCCAGATTGTGTAACACAAGGATGGAACCACAATCTCTTGATTGATATTCTTGTTAGATACCACCTTAGGTAAGAACCCAGGTTTGGTACGCAGGACTACCTTATCCGTATGAAAAATCAGATAAGGAGAATCACATTGTAAGGCAGATAGCTCAGAGACTCTACGAGCCGAGGAAATAGCTACCAAAAAAAAAAAAAAAAAAAAGAACTTTCCAAGATAAAAGTTTGATATCTATGGAATGAAGAGGTTCAAACGGAACTCCTTGAAGAACCTTAAGAACCAAGTTTAAGCTCCATGGTGGAGCAACAGGTTTAAACACAGGCTTGATTCAAACTAAAGCCTGACAAAATGCCTGAACGTCTGGAACATCTGCCAGACGCTAGTGCAAAAGAATAGACAGAGCAAAAATCTGTCCCTTTAAGAAACTAGCTGACAATCCTTTTTCCAAACCTTCTTGGAGAAAAGATAAAATCCTAGGAATCCTGACCTTACTCCATGAGTAACCCTTGGATTCACACCAATAAAGATATCTACGCCATACCTTATGGTAAATTTTCCTGGTGACAGGCTTTCGTGCCTGTATTAAGGTATCAATAACTGACTCGGAGAAGCCACGCTTTGATAAAATCAAGCATTCAATCTCCAGGCAGTCAGCCTCAGAGAAATTAGATTTGGATGGTTGAAAGGACCCTGAAGTAGAAGGTCCTGTCTCAGAGGCAGAGACCATGGTGGAAAGGATGACATGTCCACTAGATCTGCATACCAGGTCCTGCGTGGCCACGCAGGTGCTATCAGAATCACAGATGCTCTCTCCTGCTTGATCTTGACAATCAGTCGAGGGAGCAGAGGAAACGGTGGAAACACATAAGCCAGGTTGAAAGACCAGGGCGCTGCTAGAGTATCTATCAGTGTCGCCTTGGGATCCCTGGACCTGGATACGTAACACGGAAGCTTGGCGTTCTGGCGAGACGCCATGAGATCCAGTTCTGGTTTGCCCCAACCGAGAATCAGTTGTGCAAATACCTCCGGATGGAGTTCCCACTCTCCCGGATGAAAAGTCTGACGACTTAGAAAATCCGCCTCCCAGTGCTCTACACCTGGGATATGGATAGCTGATAGGTGGCAAGAGTGAATCTCTGCCCAGTGAATTATTTTTGGAACTTCTAACATCTCTAGGGAACTTCTTGTTCCCCCTAGATGGTTGATGTAAGCTACAGTCGTGATGTTGACCGACTGAAATCTGATGTACCTCAGAGTTGCTAACTGAGGCCAAACCTGAAGAGCCTTGAATATCGCTCTTAGTTCCAGAATATTTATTGGAAGTAGAGACTCCTTCTGAGTCCACGATCCCTGAGCCTTCAGGGAGTTCCAGACTGCACCCCAACCTAGAAGGCTGGCATTTGTTGTTACAATAGTCCAATCTGGCCTGCGAAGGTCATACCTTTGGACAGATGGACCCGAGATAGCCACCAGGGAAGAGGATCCCTGGTCTCTTGGTCCAGATTCAGTTGAGGGGCCAAATCTGTGTAATCCCCGCTCCACTGACTGAGCCTGCATAGTTGCAGCAGTCTGAGATGTAAGCGTGCAAACGGCACTATGTCCATTGCCGCTACCATTAAGCCGATTACTTCCATACACTGAGCCACCAAAGGGCGCGGAATGGAATGAAGAACCCGACAGGAATTTAGAAGCTTTGATAACCTGGACTCCGTCAAGGTAAATTCTCATTTCTACAGAATCTATCAGAGTCCCTAGAAAGGAAACTCTTGTGAGTGGGAATAGAGAACACTTTTCCTCGTTCACTTTCCACCCATGCAACCTCAGAAATGCCAGTACTACGTCCGTATGAGACTTGGCAATTTGGAAGTTTTTTTTTTTTTTTTGAAATAATTTTTTATTGAAGTCATAAGTAAATTTAACAGTTGTGATACATCCAAAAATAGTGACATAGATGAAGAGTACAGTGCTATTACTCAGATATTGCCAAATCAACAATACACATTATGCCAACATAGTATGCATGCATGAGTTAAAATAAAAATAAAAAAAATAAAAAATAAGGCTCAATAAAGAGTAGTAAAAGGGTGGAGAGACTATAGTTGGTTAATGTTATGAAGAAGCAAGAAGGTTTACTAGGCAATAAAGCTGGATAGAGGGGGTATGTAAACCACAGGTATTAAAGATATTAGCAAAGGGTTTGGACTATCAAAATTAAGACCTCATTTTTATATTTTATATGGTGTGTAGACTAGAAATGACCCCACCTTGCAAGAGATAGCCTTACCATAAGATATTTATATAAAAAAAAAAAAATATAGAAGCAAGGGGGGGTTGGTTTTGTGGGGGTGAGGGGAAATAAAGTATATTCTCCACATCGTCATGAAGAGCATTTATAAGCTAGTAAAAGTAGGATCGATGTGGGTTGGCTTATGTTTGGCCACTTATGGACCAAATTGGCGGGGAGAGGGATAAGGGAACGCAGCGGGCAAAAGCCGCTCGAAGTGGAGTGGGGAAGGGAATGGGGGGGGGCGGAGCCAAACAGGGCAGGAGGGCAGGTATGAAAAGACTCATTTTACGGTTATAAGGGTGGGCTTCGCAGGGAGGATCCATTGTTTGAATAACCAATTGTGAGGAGCAGAGCTTTATTAGGTTAGAGTAATTATCTAAATAAGGTGTTCTGTCTAGATAAAGAGAAAGTTATAACAAACATGTAGAAAATGTAGCGGAGAGAGATCTAAAACTTAAGCATGGGGAATAATAGGATTCAGCAGTCTCTCATATATATAATGTACTCTAGGTTAAGATCTAATGTAGAACCACTGCTGAAGGTGTAAGCTCTGAATGAGTGAGATCTAGGGTAATATTAAGATCAGTATAGCTTAGAGTAAAGTAGAGCAAACATACATCTATTAAGGAATACAGGCAACTACTACCTAGCTATAACATAACATAAGAGCAGGGATAACAATATATAATGATACCATAATACTATTAGTGCTAGTATCTCAATGCTTACTTTAAATTAGAAGCTTATATGTACAACTGCAGACTGAATTATAGAATACATAGCTATAATACTGTGGCTATATGTAATATTTTGGGCTCTCAAAAAGGATAAAGGAAAAACCCAGTCAGTATACATAGGGAACTTATTATCTGAGATATTCACTAACTGCCTGGTAACCGGGATTTCAACCATAACTCTTGGAACAGATGCGTACAGGACATATGTTTTAAGAAGAGGTATAAGTAGTAAAGTCTGCAGTCAGACAATATAGAAAAGAGCCCTAGCCAAGGGGGGGATCTGTAATTAAGCATCCACTTAAAAATGTAGTTATGTATAGACCACAATAGTGATTCAAACTCCTGCTGAAATGTGGAAAGATACTGTAAAGATATGTTGGGGAGGTCACCATACTAGCTAAGATATGCATGTACATAGGATGTTTTGTCCTGTCTCCCAATATGACAAGTAAATGGACAAACAGGTGGTACAAACCATAAATACAGAAGGGAGCATAGTTTAAACATTTGTAGTCAGCCTGTGACAATTGCACATATATTTTAAGTTAATCTAAATAAAAGTAATAGGAGCAGAGAGGGATAAGGATACATAAGTATCACCTAAAGACAAAGTGTGACCATGAATAAATAACAATATACATTAATAAACACAGTGTAGGACATGTTTGAACTTAATGAAGTTTCTAGTGACATGTAAAATGTAGAGATGAGTTTGAATACAAAGCAAACAATACAATTCTAACATGAGCGTAATCATTGTACAGATAATCCCCTCAATAAAAAGAATATAACACTATGGTAAGGGAAGGTTTTAACTTAAGGAAGATGCTGACATAGGTGCAGAAACATTGGTGCAACCATTAACTATAACATATAAAGTTCCTCGCTGAGCAAACAGATCTGACTTCATCCAAAGTAGCCAGGACTATGTGTGGTAAACTCCATAGCACAGAACTCTATTGGGGGATGATCCCTGACTGTAAGATAGGGTAATGAATTATCTTCCCGCTCATTGTAATCATTCTGGTTTAGTACGCTTTTCAAGTATTAAACACTGTCAGTCATAACTCTAATAATTAGTGGAGCAATGCCAATAACACAGAACATGGATATATATTACACAAACATGCCTTTTACAGGAATATACATACATTCAAGCAGGACCCAGATGTGCAGAGATATAAATATGTATATGAGTCGCTCCAGGGCACAATAAAGACCCATGTAGCTGTAGGTTAGCTATGGAAAAATGCACATTTAAAAGCTAACTTAACAGAGTCACGGCATGTAGTCTTAAACTTCAATAAATAAAATAGAAAGTCCTGTGCCATTCTTTTTTTTTCCCCCTTTCCCTTTAGAGTTACCAACACAAACCAAGCTATGCAGCCAGACAGTATAGGTGTAGCGTGGTTACCTAATATTCTGTTAACCTGTAAAGCAAACCTAAAGCTAGGAAACATCACTCGCAGGCATTTAGCGTTAGTCCCAGAGGAGACTGCAATGTTGCTATAAGTCCCATAACGACTCAGCTAGAGTTGGGCACCTGCAGTAGTGAAGGAGTTGATATATGTTTACCCCACTCCAACTCGGGGTCCGTCTGCTCCATGTCTCAGACTGTTTCCCCAGGTATCCTCCATATTGTGCTGTCTCTGCGGTTGTGTAGAAATGCCTTTCCACCATGGAGGGTCGGCTGTATCTCTCCGCCCCGGCTCTACGCAGGGTGCGGGTAAGGCGTCTTGCTTAGGTAGAGAGCTGGTGTACGCTCGGCTCTTTACTGTGTGCTCCATAGAAAACTGTGAAGTCAGGGGCTTTGCAATGTAGTAGCGTTGTTCAGATTGCGCTAAATGTTCAAGCCCGTAGTAAGACAGGGTGAGTGGTTTTACCTTAGATGCCCTCAGCACACTGGAGCCTAATATGCCGGTCCGTGAGTTCTGAGGAGGGACCTCCGAAACAGATCCATAAGAGAGCTCATCTGTGCGGTCTGGTGTATCGCAGTTAGTGCTGTGTAAAGACGGGTAGACAGTGATCTCATATATCTCCCGCTCTAATGGCTGGTTAGACAGCAGGGCTGCAAACTTATCTCTTATAGTAGTAAGGTCTCGCTGTATCTCATTATAGTAGAGTTGGAGCGAATGTTCCGTCTTCTTTTCCCATCGATCCAGAAACTGCATTCTGAGTAAAGATGGCGCTTCGCGCCTTTGCAGCAGGGACCTTAGTGCCGAGTTTAAGAGCTGATTCTCTGTGAAAGTCTCCGTTACCACTCTTTCCGCTCATAAGGCAAGATAGTCTTGATGTAAGCTCAAAATAAATTCTGATAGTAGATCTCCCAAAGATATAAAAATCCACTAAATCACATTATAAATGAGGAGCTCCAAAAAAGTGCGTCTATTCAGTTTGCTCGTCGGCTCCGCCCCCCGGCAATTTGGAAGTTTGACGCCTGTATCAGGATGTTGTCTAAATAAGGGGTTACTGCTATGCCCCACGGCCTTAGGACCCCCAAAAGCGACCCTAGAACCTTTGTAAAGATTCTTGGGGCTGTAGCTAATCCAAAGGGAAGAGCTACAATTGGTAATGCCTGTCTTGAAAGGCAAACCTGAGAAACCGATGATGATCTTTGTGTATCGGAATGTGAAGATAAGCATCCTTTAGATCCACTGTAGTCATATATTGACCCTCCTGGATCAGTGGTAGGATGGTATGAATAGTTTCCATCTTGAACAACGGAACTTTGAGGAATTTGTTTAAGATCTTTAGATCCAAAATCGGTCTGAAGGTTCCCTCTTTTTTGGGAACCACAAACAGATTTGAGTAAAAACCCTGTTCCTCCTTTGGAACTGGATGGATCACTCCCATAACTAGGAGGTCTCGTACACAGTGTAAGAATGCCTCTCTCTTTATCTGGTTTGCAGATAATTGTGAAAGGTGAAATCTCCCTTTTGGGGGGGAAGCTTTGAAGTCCAGAAGATATCCCTGGGATATAATTTCCAACGCCCAGGGATCCTGAACATCTCTTGCCCACGCCTGGGCGAAGAGTGAAAGTCTGCCCCCTACTAGATCCGTTACCGGATAGGGGGTCGTTCCTTCATGCTGTCTTAGAGGCAGCAGCAGGCTTTTTGACCTGCTTACCTTTTTTCCAGGTCTGGTTTGGTCTCCAGACCGTCTTGGATTGAGCAAAAGTTCCCTCTTGTTTATTATTAGAGGAAGTTGATGCCGCACCTGCCTTGAAGTTTCGAAAGGCACGAAAATTAGACTGTTTGGCCCTAGATTTGGACCTGTCCTGAGGAAGGGCACAACCTTTTCCTCCCGTGATATCAGCAATAATCTCCTTCAAACCAGGCCCGAATAAGGTCTGCCCCTTGAAGGGAATGTTAAGTAGCTTAGATTTTAAAGTCACGTCAGCTGACCACGATTTAAGCCATAGCGCTCTGCGCGCCTGTATAGCAAAACCAGAATTCTTAGCCGTTAGTTTATTCAAATGAACAATGGCATCAGAAATAAAATAATTGGCTAGCTTAAGTGCTCTAAGTTTGCCAAGTATGTCATCCAATGGAGTCTCTACCTGTAAAGCCTCTTCCAGAGACTCAAACCAGTACGCCGCAGCAGCAGTGACAGGGGCAATGCATGCAATGGGCTGTAGGATAAAACCTTGTTGAATAAATATTTTCTTAAGGTAACCTTCTAATTTTTTATCCATTGGATCTAAAAAAGCACAACTGTCCTCGACAGGGATAGTAGTACGCTTTGCTAGAGTAGAAACTGCTCCCTCCACCTTAGGGACTGTCTGTCATAAGTCCCGTGTGGTGGCGTCTATTGGAAAACATTTTTCTAAAAATAGGAGGGGAAGAGAACGGCACACCTGGTCTATCCCATTCCTTATTAATAATTTCTGTAAACCTTTTCGGTATTGGAAAAAACATCAGTACACACCGGCACTGCAAAGCATTTATCCAGTCTACAAAATTTCTCTGGCACTGCAATGGTATCACAGTAATTCAGAGCAGCTAAAACCTCCCTAAGTAACACGCGGAGGTGTTCAAGCTTAAATTTAAATGTAGAAATATTAGAATCAGGTATCTTTCCTGAGTCATTAACATCACCCACTGACTGAAGCTCTCCTTCCTCAGCTTCTGCATATTGTGAGGCAGTATCAGACATGGTTCTTAAAGCGTCAGTATGCTCTGCATTTTGTCTCACCCCAGAGCTATCTCGCTAACCTCTAAGTTCAGGTAGTCTGGCTAATACCGCTGACAGTGTATTATCCATGACTGCCGCCATATCTTGTAAAGTAAACGCTATGGGCGCCCTAGATGTACTTGGCGCCATTTGAGCGTGAGTCCCTTGGGCGGGAGTCAAAGGGTCTGACACGTGGGGAGAGTTAGTCGGCATAACTTTCCCCTCGTCAGATTCCTCTGGTGATAATTTTTTTTTAAAACAGAATATGATCTTTATTGCATAAAATGAAATCAGTACATTTGGTACACATTCTAAGAGGGGGTTCCACCATGGCTTTTAAACATAATGAACAAGGAGTTTCCTCTATGTCAGACATGTTTATACAGACTAGCAATGAGACTAGCAAGCTTGGAAAACACTTTAAATCAAGTTAACAAGCAAATATAAAAAACGGTACTGTGCCTTTAAGAGAAACAAATTTTGTCAGAATTTGAAAAACAGTGAAAAAATGCAGTAAATCAAACGAAAGTTTTACAGTGTATGTAATAGGCTAGCAGAGCATTGCATCCACTTGCAAATGGATGATTAACCCCTTAGTTCAAAAACGAAATAGACGTTTTTTTAACAATCACAACCAACTGCCACAGCAAGCTGTGGTCCTACCTTCCCCAATAAACGACTTTGGAAAGCCTTTGAGCCCTTTAGAGATGTCCTATAGCATACAGGGGACTCCTGAGGGAAGCTGGATGTCACAGTTTGTAATTTTAACTGCACCAACTGTAACTTTTATACTATAACAGTGGAAAGCCTCAGTAAAAACTGTTTCTAGTCAAAATTTAAGCCAGCCATGTGGAAAAAACTAGGCCCCAATAAAGTTTTATCACCAAAGCATATATAAAAACGATTAAACATGCCAGCAAACGTTTTATATTGCAATATCATAAGGGTATTACCCCTGGGAGTAAGTATGATACCAGTCGTTATTAAATCACTGTATTCAGGCTTAACTTACATTAATCCGGTATCAGCAGCATTTTCTAGTGTTTTCCATCTCTAGAAAAAATTATAACTGCACATACCTGATAGCAGAATAAACTGCACACCATTCTCTCGCTGAAGTTACCTCATCTGTGTAATCCCCTCAGACATATGTGAGAACAGTAATGGATCTTAGTTACAACCTGCTAAGATCATAGAAACCTCAGGCAGATTCTTTTTCTATTTACTGCCTGAGATAAAATAGCACAACTCCGGTACTATTTAAAAATAACAAACTTTTGATTGAAGAAAATAAACTAACTATATTTAACCACTCTCTCCTACAACATCCTAGCTTGTTTAGAGTTGCAAGAGAATGACTGGCTATGACAGTTAGGGGAGGAGCTATATTACAGCTCTGCTGTGGGTGTCCTCTTGCAACTTCCTGTTGGGAATGAGAATATCCCACAAGTAATGGATGATCCGTGGACTGGATACACCTTACAAGAGAAATTAGGGTATAAATGGTGCCAGAAGAAAAACAAAAGAAATTTAGGTCCGCCCAACGGAGAACTGGGCGGGAGCCGTGGACTCTCCTCGTACAGATGGAAATGAAATTATCAAGTAAGCATAATTTATGTTTTCCATCTTAATACGAGGAGAGTCCATGGCTTCATTCATTACTTGTGGGAAACAAATACCCAAGCTCTAGAGGACACTGAATGAAAATAGGAGGGTAAAAAAGAGTTGGACCCAAGTCTGAGAGCAGCACAGCCTGCAAAACCTTTCTCCCAAAAGCTGCTTCAGCCGAAGCAAAAACGTCAAATTTGTAAAACTTTGAAAAAGGATGTAAGGAGGACCAGGTAGCCGCCTTGCTCCATAGAGGCTTCATTCTTGAAGGCCCAAGAAGAAGCCACAGCTCTAGTTGAGTGAGCCGTAATTCTCTGAGGAGGCTTACGTCCTGTTGTCTCATAAGCAAACATCCCCACCAGATCCATAAACCACATCCTCCGCGGCCACGACGGAGCAATCAGAATAGTTGATGCTTGCTCCTGCTTAATGCGGGCCACTACTCGAGGTAGAAGTGGTAACGGTGGAAATATGTAGACTAGGTTGAATCCCCAAGGCACTGCTAAGGCATCTATCAGTTCTGCCTGGGGATCCCTGGACTGCAACCCTTATCTGGGTAGCTTGAAGTTGAGTCTGGATGCCATGAGTTCTATCTCCGGAGTACCCCATCTGTTGCAAATCTCCGCAAACACTTCGGGGTGAAGAGACCATTCCCCCGGATAAAATGCTTGTCTTGGAGCAGTAGCCAGACCGAATGGGAGAGCTATAAACTGGAAGTGCTGGTCCAGAAAAGCGAATCTTAGGAACTTGAAGTGATCCTTGTGTATTGGCACATCAAATCATGAGCTGACCCTCTTGAACTAAGGGCAGAATAGACCTTATCGTCTCCATCTTGAACGATGGAACCGACAGGTTTTGAAACCTATCCTGTAACCCTGGACAATAACCTCCAGAACCCAAGGATCCTGCACGTCTCTCATCCAAGCCTCCGCGAAAAGAGATAGTCTGCCCCCTACGAGATCCAGAGACAAATCGGGGGCCGCCCTTCATGCCAATTTTGTCTCAGCTGGCTTCTTGCTCTGCTTGGCTTTATTCCAAGACTGATTTCTAAGATCCCTTGGACTGCTCGGACTTTGCGGCAGACTGCTGTCGTTGGGACTTGTCCGAACGAAAGGGACAAAAATTAGGACCCTTAGGTTTATTCTTCTTATCCTGCAGTAGAAAGGCACCCTTGCTCTCTGTGACCATGGATATGATAGAGTCCAGGCCTGGACCGAAAAGAGCCTTTCCCTTAAATGGAGAAAGTAATCTAGATTTGGACGTCATGTCAGCAGACCACGACTTCAAACACAGGGCCCTCCGGGCCAGCAGCACAGAAAAGCCTGATGTCTTGGCATTCAAGCGAATAATCTGCATATTTGCATTACAGATAAACGAATTAGCTACCCTCAGGGCCTTAATTCTTTCCTGTATCTCATTGAGGGGAGTCTCCACCTCAATCATCTCTGACAGAGAGTCACACCAATAGGTAGCAGCTCACGCCACCACAGCGACTGCCGCTGCCGGCTGCAATACGAACCCCGTGTGCTGAAACATCTTTCTTAACAGGGTCTCTAATTTCTTATCCATGGGTTCCTTAAACGACAAACTATCCTTGAGTGGGATAGTGGTGCGCTTAGCGAGCGTGGCGATAGCTCCATACACCTTAGGGACAGATCCCCACAATTCTAGCTAAGAATCAGGAACCAGAAACAATTTCTTAAACAAAGAAGGGGAGAAAGATGAACTAAGTCTCTCCCATTCATTCTTTATAATATTCGCCATCTTTACGGGAACCGGGAAAGTCTGGGGCACCACCCTGCCCTCATAGACCTTATCAATCTTAGGAATAGAAGGTTCCTCCGGTAACTTTGGTTCCGGAACCTCTACAGTAGCTAACACCTCCTTTAGTAAAAAGCGTAAGTGCTCCATCCTAAACCTAAAGTATGGTTCCTCCGCAGCCGGAGGTTTAGAGGCCGCAGATTCTGACCCAGAGAAAGAGTCCTCCGAAGTATCGGAGTCCTCTGCATCAGCGGATAATCTAGTCTCAGATACATCCAATGGAGTAGATGACCCCAGGGAAGGATAGCAATGTTTAACCTTTTGCTTGTGCTTAGCAGTGCAAGGAAAAGCACTGAAGGCCGCAGACACCGCCGCTTGCAACTGATCAGCAAAATTTGGCGGCCACAGGGCCCCTCCCACAGGTGGTTTAGTAGTGCACTGGGGAGCTGCATGTATAATCGGAGATGATTGTAGGGAACACACCTCGCGGGACAGAGACTCCCTCAGAGGTGGATAGCTCAGTAGTACTAAACATCTTTTTCTTTTTAGATATCACTATTTTATCAAGGCATGTGGAACATAGATGAGCAGGCGAATATACCGTAGCCTCCTCACAATAAACACAGGCATTAAATTTAGGCAAAGAGGGAGTACCCTCTAACACAGTCCTCCATAGCTTGCACCTTTAATATGGACATATATAGTATGGACTAGAAAAAATAAATGGCCCCTTTATACCCCAATGGCTGGGACACTCACCACCTCCTATGACACAGGCCCACAGAGAAACGCTTTCATTTCCTGCAACCGACGGTCAGGAAAGGAAGAGAATGAGGCCACACCCGGTCACATGGAGTGTCATGCAGGACCGCCCCTGCACCAGAGAAAAAGCGCGCCAAACTAAACAGGCTGCGCAGTATTCAAAATGAAGGAAGAACCTGACTGTTCACACATTGCCAGAGCCACATCTCACACATGTCGCAGCAAAAAACACAATAAAGTAATCATGTATAAATCCCCCCCTTTTCAATAATCACCTTCCAGAGATATTAACCCTTGATTCTATACAGATAAAAGTCACACTGTGACCCTGTCTTCTTGCGTTATTACAGGTATAAAAAATGAAACTATCTTACCAGAATCTACGCCGTGGAACAAGAACACAGCCTCTCACGTTTGACAGTGTTGTAGCATCGCTCCTGACATGGACTTGAGTGATACTGATTGCTTAAGGAGCTGTTAATACGAGTCTGGATGTGTTCGCAGAAAGACTCTCCCTGCATCTCCAGACCCTAACATTCATCAATGCTCTCACTGAGAGGCTGACAATACTACTTAAAACTCCAGTCCCATTCTGAAGAGTACTACCCTCCATAAGAGACTACTCCGAATCTTCCGACACTTTCTCTGCCATCCTCTTGTGATGGAAGGCAAAAAATGACTGGGGGATGAGGGGAGTGGGGGAGGTATTTATGCCTTTGGCTGGGGTGTCTTTGCCTCCTCCTAGTGGCCAGGTTCTGTATTTTCACAAGTAATGAATGAAGCCTTGGACTCTCCTCGTATTAAGATGGAAAATAATTTAAGGGGAAATCACACTGCAGAGCCGAACTCTGCGAGCAGACAAAATAACAAGTAGAAATAAAACTTTCCATGATAACAACTTAATATCAACCGAATTTATAAGCTCAAACGGAGCCTGCTGCAAAACTTTAAGAACAAGGTTAAGGCTCCAGGGAGGAGCAACAGTTTTAAACACAGGCCTGATTCTGACCAAGGCCTGAACAAAAGATTGAACATCTGGCAGATCTGCTAGACATTTGTGCAAAAGGACAGTGCAGAAATCTGACCCTTCAGAGCACTGACCGACAAACCCTTCTCCAGGCCCTCCTGAAGAAAGGAAAGAATGCGAAGAACCCTCGACTCCAAGAGAAATTCTTTGATTCACACCAATACAGGTATTTATGCCATACCTTATGGTAAATCTTACAAGTAACTGGCTTACGAGCCTCAAGCAGAGTATCAATGACTTTCTCAGAAAACCCACGCCTAGCCAAGACTAGGCGTTCAATCTTCAAGCAGTCAGCTTCAAAGAATCTAGATTCCAAGGGTGAATCTAGATTCCAAGGGTGAAGAGATGACATCTTTACCAGATCCGCTATCCAGATCCTGTGAGGCCAGGCAGGTGCTAATAGAATCACAGACGCCCTCTCATGTTTGATATGAGCAATGACTCAAGGAAGGAGAGCAACTGGGGGAACAGGTACGCCAGGCTGGAGTTCCAAGGCACCGCCAGAGCGTCTATCAGAGCGGCTTGAGGATCTCTGATCTTGAACCGTACTTTGGAAGCTTGGTGTTAAGACGAGACACCATCAGATCAAATTCTAGAACCCCCCATCTGAGAGGTATCAGTGTGAAAACCTCTTGGTGGAGAGCACACTCCCCAGGATGAAAGGTTTTCCTTCTCAGAAAATCCGCTTCTCAGTTGTCCACCCCCGGGATGTGGATGGCAGAGAGGAGGCAATCGTGAGACTCCGCCCACTCTAGAATGTGAGACACCTCCTTCATTGCTAAGGAGCTCCGAGTTGCCACTGAGGTGATATTGTCCGATTGGAATCTGATAAACTGGACTAAAGCTAGTTGATGCCAGGCTATTAAGGCATTGTAAATTGCCCTCAACTCTAAAATGTTTATGGTAAAAGACTCCTTTAGAGTCCAAAGTCCCTGAGCCTTTAGAGAACCCCAAACAGCTCCCGAGCCTAAAAGGCTGGCGTCCGTGGTCACAATCACCCAGGATGGTCTCAGGAAGCATGTACCCCGAGACAGATGGCCCTGCGAGATCCACCAAGATAGAGAGTATCTTGATAGGGGATCCAGAATTATCCTCTGAGAAAGGTCCAAGTGGTCTCCGTTCTATTGTCTGAGCATGCATAACTGTAGTGGTCTCAGATGGAACCGAACAAATGGAAAGATGTCCATGGAAGCAACCATCAGACCAATTACTTCCATACACTGAACCACAGAAGGACGGTAGAGGACTGAAGTTAAAGGCAAGAAGCCAGAATTTTGGATTTTCTGATCTCCATCAGAAAAATCTTCACGGACAGAGAATCTATAATCGTTCCCAAAAAGCACACCATGGTGTCTGGCACTAGGGAACTCTTTTCCAGATTCAATTTCCACCCATGGGAACGAAGAATAGATAACAACATCTCTGTATGAGATTTTCCTAACTGAAAAAATGGCGCTTGAACCAGGATGTCGTCCAGATAAGGCACCACCGCTATTCCTTGATATCTGACTGCTGCCAAAAGGGCACCTAGGACCTTGTTAAGATTTGAGGAGCCATGGCAAGGTCAAAGGAAAGAGTCACAAACTGGAAATATTTGTCCAGAAAGGCAAACCGAAGGATTTGGTTATGTTCTCGGAGAATGGGAACATGCAGATACGCATCCTTCAGATCTATGGTAGTTATGAACTGACCTTCCTGTACCAAGGGTAGAATGGAATATATAGTCTACATTTTGAAGGACAGAACCTTGAGAAATTTGTTAAGATCCTTGAGGTCCAAAAAGGGTCGAAAAGTTCCCTCTTTCTTGGGAACTACAAACAGGATTAAATAGAATCCCTGACCCTGTTCCGCCATAGGAACTGGGACAATCACTCACAGAGAAGATCGGATTTTATTTTTTTAATAAAAAAAATCCAACCTAGGACCATACAAGAAGTCACGGACATGAGAATAGAAATCCCCTCAACAAGGGACAGTCTGAGATAACATCTTATCCCTAAGCACGTTCCAAGAAAAAAGATAAATATATAGATATTATATATATAAAATAACTCCGGGCAAATTATGCAGTCCCAAAAAAATCACAATGATCTCAATGAAAGAGATTATAAAATAGTGACAATAACCTTCTGGAAAATAAGATTAAACTTATAAGTGTCAAGAAGTACCAAACTATATGGCATCTGGGACGGAAGTCACAAACATTATCCCATATCCCTCATATAAGAGAATAAAAACAAAAGGAGTTCATACACATATGATATGAAAACACCCAAAAATTTACATAGAGTCTAAAACACTAAGAATGTTGTATGGTACATGAACATCACAAAAATAGTAAATCCCCTTCATAAAAAAGGAAAAATAATTACATAGGAGACCTAATCTGCAGCCATGAAAAGTAGTATCAGCCAAAACAGAATATCACGGTTCCCAAACCAAGCCCTAGAATGGACTTGTTAGCTGTGAACCTTAGTACTGCATATATAAGCAATAAAGAAAGGTACAGTTAGACACCACAAGGTGGTATCCACATAATAAAAGCCATGAGACATACAAATATCCTTAATCTGTTTTAATTTAAAGTGACTGCCAAAGAACAAAACGCAGAAACAACCTCCTATATGGTAAAGCTCTCTGACTTACAAAGAGGTACACTAGAAGGGAGAGGAAATGCAACCCATTAAACGTACACAGGCAAAAAATACAGAGGTTAATGCTGTATTTCTGGCTATTAATGCTTCCTACGCATATTAGGAAACACAAATGTTTTTGTAAACAACTGATAAAAACTACATTATCCCTACATGGCAATATTAAAATGATGTGCCCAAAGAAGGATAAAATGCAAAAACTACTAAAGTAGTCTAATAAATTTGAGGAAAAATACTGTAAAAATTAAACATAGCCTAAGCAGACACCATGCTTATAAGGCTGATCAGTGCAGACTTATTCTGTAGATAGAATAAGCCAAGCAATATCCACAGCAGACATGACATGCCATTACCAGAAACCACCAGCAGATTGCGGTAAAGAATTGTAAATCCCTTAATATTTACACAATATAAAAGTGAATATAACACTACAAATTCACTATATATACTCATAATAAAAAATAAAACATTAAAATCGCTAATACAGCGGAAAAGCGATGATTATGTAACAGGGATAGCACGCTCAAAGACTCCAAAACTGAGCCAACAAGATCGCGCCAAACAGACCTATGGCAGGAAGATTAACCTCTCCGCCGTCGGTCTGAGAATCAGGGAATCTGTATAACTTACTGTGACGAACCAGGGTTATCCAACCCTGCGCCAGTCACTTATTTGGCACAGAAAGGGTTATCAGACCCCTTCTACTCTCACTAATATATCGCAATCTAGCCCCACCAGGCCAGCTTGTGATTTAGTACAGTGGGTGCAAGGGTTAACAACACTCTCCAGTCTGTACTAGACGTAAAAGAAATGCCCAAAACTCCCCTTTAATGCCACCCACACTAAACTAACTACAATATCTAAGCTGCCACCACTTATAATTTATTAAAGGGAAAATCCTAAGAAAAAACCCAGGCTTACACATTAACTCTCTGAATACAATTTAGCAGAAATTCACCTAAATTATACAGTTCTATTATTCCAGTCTCTTTCAGTAACGTGGTTCAATTATTAGACAAAGGCCAACACTTAATAAAGGAATGATTTATTATGCCAAAAATATTATGCACAATGCATTATTAATAAAAAGTTGTTACAAATACAATTATACACAGCAAACAGGTTAAAATAAAATGAAGAAAATAACAGACCTAACACTTTCCTAGCTTATAAGTCTGCCCCCAGGGAGATGGGCAAGAGAAAATGGTCACTCATGCTGTGGAAGCCTCCTTTGTAGAATGAACAATCTTATAGTTAAAAAAACATAATTTATGTTCACCTGATAAATTTCTTTCTCCTACGGTGTGTCCGGTCCACGGCTTCATCATTACTTGTGGGATATTCTCATTCCCTACAGGAAGTGGCAAAGAGAGCACACAGCAGAGCTGTCCATATAGCTCCCCCTCTGGCTCCGCCCCCCAGTCATTCGACCGACGGTTAGGAGAAAAAGGAGAACCATAGGGTGCAGTGGTGACTGTAGTGTACAAAAATAAAAATTTTAAACCTGAGTAAACGCCAGGGCGGGCCGTGGACCGGACACACCGTAGGAGAAAGAAATTTATCAGGTAAACATAAATTCTGTTTTCTCCTACATTGGTGTGTCCAGTCCACGGCTTCATCCTTACTTGTAGGAACCAATACCAAAGCTTTAGGACACGGATGAAGGGAGGGAACAAGTCAGGAAACCTAAACAAAAGGCACCACTGCTTGTAAAACCTTTCTCCCAAAAATAGCCTCCGAAGAAGCATAAGTATCGAATTTGTAAAATTTGGCAAATGTATGCAGAGAAGACCAAGTCGCTGCCTTACAGATCTGTTCAACAGAAGCCTCATTCTTGAAGGCCCATGTGGAAGCCACAGCTCTAGAAGAGTGAGCTGTAATTCGTTCAGGAGGCTGCCGTCCGGCAGTCTCATAAGCCAATCGGATGATGCTTTTTAGCCAAAAGGAAAGAGAGGTAGAAGTAGATTTCTGACCTCTCCTCTTACCAGAATAGACGACAAACAAGGATGATGTCTGTCTGAAATCCTTAGTTGCTTCTAAATAGAATTTTAAAGCACGAACCACATCTAGGTTATGTAACAAACGTTCCTTCTTCGAAACTGGATTCGGACACAGAGAAGGAACAACTATTTCCTGGTTAATATTCCTGTTGGAAACCACTTTTGGAAGAAAACCAGGCTTGGTACGTAAAACTACCTTATCTGTATGGAATACCAGATAGGGTGAAGTACACTGCAAAGCAGACAATTCAGAAACTCTTCTAGCAGAAGAAATAGCAACCAAAAACAGAACTTTCCAAGATAGTAACTTAATATCTATGGAATGTAAAGGTTCAAACGGAACCCCTTGAAGAACTGAAAGAACTAAGTTTAGACTCCATGGAGGAGTCATAGGTCTGTAGACAGGCTTGATTCTGACTAACGCCTGTACAAACGCTTGTACATCTGGCACGGCTGCCAGACATTTGTGCAACAAGACAGACAGAGCAGATATCTGTCCTTTTAGAGAACTAGCTGACAGACCTTTCTCCAAACCCTCTTGGAGAAAGGAAAGTATCCTTGGAATCCTAATTTTACTCCATGAGTAACCCTTGGATTCGCACCAACAGAGATATTTTTGCCATATCTTATGGTAAATTTTCCTGGTCACAGGTTTTCTGGCCTGAACCAGAGTATCTATAACAGATTCCGAAAACCCACGCTTAGATAGAATCAAGCGTTGAATTTCCAAGCAGTCAGTTGCAGAGAAACTAGGTTTGGATGTTCGAATGGACCTTGTACTAGAAGGTCCTGCCTCAAAGGTAGCTTCCATGGTGGAGCCGATGACATATTCATCAGGTCTGCATACCAAGTCCTGCGTGGCCATGCAGGAGCTATTAGAATCACCGAAGCCTTCTCCTGTTTGATCCTGGCTACTAGCCTGGGAAGGAGAGGAAACGGTGTAAACACATAAGCTAGATTGAACGACCAAGGCGCCACTAATGCATCTACTAGTGTCGCCTTGGGATCCCTGGACCTGGACCCGTAGCGTTGAACCTTGGAGTTCTGAAGAGACGCCATCAGATCCATATCTGGAATGCCCCATAGTTGAGTTAACTGGGCAAAGACCTCCGGGTGAAGTTCCCACTCCCCCGGATGGAAAGTCTGATGACTCAAATAATCTGCATCCCAGTTGTCTACTCTTGGGATCTGAATTGCAGATAGATGGCAGGAGTGATCCTCCGCCCATTTGATGATCTTGGATACTTCTCTCATCGCCAGGGAACTCTTTGTCCCTCCCTGATGATTGATGTACGCTACAGTCGTCATGTTGTCCGACTGAAATCTTATGAATTTGGCCTTCGCTAGTTGAGGCCAAGCCAGGAGCGCATTGAATATCGCTCTCAGTTCCAAAATGTTTATCGGGAGAAGAGATTCTTCCCGAGACCATAGACCCTGAGCTTTCAGGGAGTCCCAGACCGCGCCCCAGCCTAAGAGACTGGCGTTGGTCATGACAATGATCCACTCTAGCCTGCGGAAACTTATTCCCTGAGACAGGTGATCCTGAGACAACCACCAGAGGAGCGAGTCTCTGGCTTTCTTGTCCATTTGTATCTGGGGAGACAAGTCTGCATAATCCCCATTCCACTGCTTGAGCATGCACAATTGCAGAGGTCTTAGATGAATTCTGGCAAACGGGACTATGTCCATTGCCGCAACCATTAGACCGATTACCTCCATGCACTGAGCCACAGACGGCTGAGGAATGGAATGAAGAACTCGACAAGCATTTGAAAGTTTTGACTTCCTGACCTCCGTCAGAAAGATTTTCATTTCTACCGAGTCTATTATTGTTCCCAGGAAGGGAACCCTTGTGACCGGGCACAGAGAACTTTTTTCTACGTTCACCTTCCACCCGTGAGACCTTAGGAAGGCTAGAACAATATCCGTATGAGCCTTGGCTCTGGGAAAAGACGACGCCTGTATTAAGATGTCGTCTAGGTAAGGTGCTACTGCAATGCCCCGCGGTCTTAGTACCGCTAGAAGGGACCCTAGCACCCTTGTGAAAATTCTGGGAGCAGTGGACAATCCGAAAGGAAGAGCCACGAACTGATAATGCTTGTCCAGAAAGGCGAACCTCAGGGACTGAAGGTGATCTTTGTGAATAGGAACATGCAGATACGCATCCTTTAAGTCCACGGTAGTCATATATTGACCCTCCTGGAACATTCGTAAAATTGTCCGAATGGATTCCCCTTGATAGAAGAAATAAAAAACTACAACTAACACCACATACTCTTTACCACCCCCGTGGAGATGCTACTTGTTCAGAGCGGCAAAGAGAATGACTGGGGGGCGGAGCCAGAGGGGGAACTATATGGACAGCTCTGCTGTGTGCTCTCTTTGCCACTTCCTGTAGGGAATGAGAATATCCCACAAGTAAGGATGAAGCCGTGGACCGGACACACCAATGTAGGAGAAATAAGATTCTTATACCGATTTTCCAGAGATCAAGTTGCCTGACCACACCCTCCTGGGCGGGCTAAGAAACCCCCCTGTCTTTATGACCTTCAATAAACTAAGTTTTTGCCTGAAATTATAGAACCCATTATAATTTCTGCTAGGTAAATCTCTTTTCAGATATACATACCGGGAATATCTTAGTTTCATTGGGAGAATCGGTTTGATATCAAATATGACATAGGTTGTCATATTTCCCTTCATTTAATGTCATAACAGTTTTAAACATATATATATATATATACACATATCAATGTCCTCAGGATATGGGGAAGAAGCACCGTGTTGTATCTCTGGAGCTGAAGCTTGAGCCATAAAGCTCTATCCTGTGTATACTACAACGCATTTATGAGGCTCCTGGCACTTCAAAGAAAACACAAACAAGCCCAGGACACAATTCTTCTTGAAAAACAAACAACTGTTTTTAGTTCACAAACTAAACAGAATTAACCCCTTAGCAGCTAAATCCTGAGATATTCGTGACACCTCCCCCAATAAGAGACGCAAAAGGGGGTGGCTACAGGCCACTCCAGCTGCGAAAGACCATCAGCGTTACCATGCATACTGCCCTTTTTATGTTGTATGGTAAACTCATGTTGTTGTAGAGCTAGGCTCCATCTGAGTAGTTTACCATTTGAGCCAGCTACCCCATGTAACCAGTGTAATGGGTTGTGGTCAGTTATCACAGTAAACTTGCGTCCATACAGATAAGGCTGTAGCTTTTGCAAGGCCCAAACTATAGTAAGGCACTCTTTTTCCACAGTGGCATATGCCACTTCTCGTGGAAGTAATTTCCTGCTGAGTTACACAATGGGGTGCTCCTCACCTTTCTTATCCACCTGACTCAGCACAGCCCCTAGCCCATAGTTAGAAGCATCCGTTTGCACTACGAATCTCCTGTGGAAATCAGGGGCCTGTAGTACAGGGGAGTCCGTAAGCGCAATTTTCAATAAATTAAAAGCCCTGTCACAATTAGGGGTCCATTTGACTGTTTGAGGTAGACTTTTTTTTTTTGTAAGGTCTGTTAGGGGTTTGGCTATGGTACTATAGTGTGGCACAAACTTTCTATAGTACCCTGTGGTACCCAGGAAGGACATAGCCTGTTTCTTTGTCTTAGGGGTGGGACAGGCCATTATGACTTCAGTTTTACTTGGCTCGGGGCGCAGTACCCCTCCTCCCACCAGGTGACCCAAGTAGTAGACCTCCCCAGCTGGCACTTATCTGGTTTTATAGTTAGCCCAGCAGTGGCTATTCAGTAATAATAAATGTGTGAGGTGTTCCTCCCAGGTATCACTGAACACTGCAATATCATCCAGGTATGCAACAGCTTGCCCCTCTAGCCCCTCCAACAAGTGGTTAACTAGCCGTTGGAAGGTAGCAGGGGCATTTTTCATTCCAAAGGGCATCACTTGGAATTCATACAACCCAAAAGGAGTGATAAAGGCAGACCTCTCTTGTGCTTCTGGGGTCATAGGAATCTGCCAGTATCCCCTGTTAAGATCCATGATACTAAGAAACTTGGCCCCTGCTAGCCTGTCCAGTAGCTCATCTATGCGAGGCATAGGATAGGCATCAAATTCAGTCACTAAATTTAGCTTTCGGTAATCCACACAGAACCTAGTGGTTTTGTCCTTTTTGGGGACTAGTACTACTGGGGAGGCCCAGGGGCTGTGGGACTTGCAAATCACTCCCAGCTCTAGCATCTCCTCTATCTCCCTTTTTATGTCAGCACTGACCTGCAAGGAAAACCCGTAAGCTGTTTTTCTGAGGGGATGGTGATTCCCAGTATCTACATGATGTATGACTAAGTGTGTCCTGCCAGGCTTCCCTGTGAACACGCTGTAGTAAGGCCTAAGCACCTCAGACAGCTGATGCCGCTGATCCCCAGTTAAGTGGGCACTAATCTGGGCGGCTTCTAGGGTGTTGTTTTTTTCTGGTGGGGGCCAGTAAATCAACAAGGGGGTCAGTCTCATGTTGTTCTCCAGGCAAACTACATACAGTTAACACGGTGGGTTCTCTGTCATAATAGGCTTTTATCATTTTCATGATAGATTTTTTGCCTTTTACCCTTCTCATCCAGAGACACCACATAGTTCAAATCATTCATTCTTTTTAGGATAATGAACGGACCCTCCCAGGCAGCCTGTAGTTTGTTCTGTCTCATGGGTATTAAAACAAGCACTTTCTGTCCCACATCATACACTCTCTCTCTGGCATTCCGGTCATACCACTGCTTCTGCTTAGAATGGGCAGCCTTTAGGTTTTCCTGTACCTCCCCCACTAGGCTATGCATTCTGTCCCTGAACCTTATTACATAGTCTACTACCGAACTCTCTTGAACACTCAATTTTCCTTCCCACTCCTCCCTGATCAGATCAAGGGGGCCACGCACTCTGCGTCCATATAGGAGTTCAAAGGGGGAGAAACCAGTGGATTCCTGGGGCACCTCTCTATAAGCAAATAGGAGGTGCGGCGGTAACGCTCCCAGTCCTTCCCCTGTGACTCCACAAAGGTTTTGAGCATCTGCTTCAGGGTCCCATTAAACCTTTCACACAAGCCATTGGTCTGGGGGTGGTATGGGCTAGTCACTAGGTGTTCTACCTGCACTTTTTTACATAGACTCTGCATCAGGCCAGACATAAATTGCGTGCCCTGATCAGTTAGCATTTCCTTAGGGAAACCTACCCTTGCAAAGATACCCAATAAAGCATCAGCCACTTTATTAGCCATGATAGATGACAGGGCCACCGCCTCTGGGTAGTGAGTCGCATAATCCACTACCGTCAGAATGAATTTTTTCCCTGAACTGCTTGGGATAGCTAGGGGCCCTACTATATCCACAGCCACCCTCTCAAAGGGCTCAGTCACTATGGGAAGGGGAATTAAAGGGGCACGTCCCACCTCTCCAGTTTTCCCCACTTTCTGACATGCAGGACAGGAGCGACAATAATTAGCAACATCAGTACCCATCCCCGGCCAATAAAAGTGATGGGACAACCGAGTTTTGGTTCTCTGTACCCCTAGATGTTCTGCCATAGGAATTTCATGGGCCACTCCCAACAGTTGCACTCTAAACTGTTTAGGTACCACTAATTGTCTCTCAGCTAGCCAGGGATCCTGTCCCTCCACTGGAATGGACTCCCGGTACAACCTCCCTTTATCCCAGTACACTATCTCTTTATCAGAGTCAGCAGGCAGCTGCCAAGCTAGGTCCCTGATCTTCTCTAGTGTGGGATCAGTCCCCTGGGCCTGCTGAAAATCCTGACTCTGACCAATTATTAGTTGCTGAGCTGTGTGAGGCCCCCACCTTCCTTATCAGTGTTCTCCCCTGGGTCCTCTGGATGAAGCACCACCTGCTCCCTAATCTGGGCAGACTGCTGTCAGGTTACCACTGATACAGAGGGGCCCTCCCCCTCTGGCACTACTTCCACACACTTCAGGTACCGAGGGATGATTGGTTCACACACCAACAGACTGTCATTCTCGTTCAGCTCTCTCTCTCTCTCTGTCAGTGCATCCTTCCACATTTTCACAGGGCACTACAGACATGTCTGGTTCAGGTAAAGGCTGCTTCACACACACACACCCTGCCCCCCTCCCCTTCAGCACATATCTGGGCATAGTTACACATGGTCTCTTGTACATTTGGGCCCCTATCTTGTTTACCTAGGTCACAGGCATCATGATCAGGTATATACAGTGACAATAATCTATCCAAATTAGTACCAAGCAATACATTTGTAGGAATATTATCTGACACTCCCACATCTCTTAACCCTCTTCCTGCTCCCCAATCTAGATATACTCAATCCATAGGCACTGCAGGCTGTACTCCCCCAATCCCTTTTACTGCTAAAGCCTTTCCAAGGATAATGTCCTCCGAGCTAACTAGCTCTAACGCACAATAGTCACTTCTGCACCCGTGTCCCGAAGCCCCAATGTTACCTTATCTTCAACAGTCACAGGTTGTAAGTTCTCATTGGTACTTTCCTCTGGCCGGGTTACAAACAAAACAGAAGAGGATAATCCTGAGGAGCGGCCTCCCCCTGCTGATGCTGAAGGTTTCTTCCTCTCTGGGCAGTTAGTGCTGATGTGACCCATTTTTTGACAAGCAAAACACTGCCCAGGTGCAGCACCCACCCCTCCTTTCCCAGAGGGAGCAGACACACTAGACAAAGGCACAGCAGGCTTTGTGAAGGGGGGCCGTGCAGCAGCTCCTTTCCAGGTAGATCCCCCCCTTAGCAAAGGATTTTCTCCCATTCCCTGGTGACCTGTTGGCTGTGTAAAAATCAGCCAGCTCACCAGCTTCCAATGCTGTTATGGGTTTACAATCCAAAACCCATTCTTGAACTTCTGCTGGGCACAGCTGCAAAAATTGCTCCTTCACAATCAGCTCTTCCAGCTCCTCCATAGTGGCAACCTTTAGCCCTCTGACCCACTGTTTAAAAGCTGTCATCAAGTTCCCAACAGCTGCAGTATAGCTCTCTGATGAACCTTTTCGGCAGAGAACGGAATTTCTTCCTGTATACCTCAGGAGCGCAGCTTTGATGGAATCATAGTGCTGATCAAATTCTGGGGATAGTTCAGCAAAAGCCTCCAGTGCAGGACCTTTCAGGCCAGGGGTAAGGTACTTGGCCCACTGCTCCCTTGGCAGGTGGAACTGTCTGCAAACTTTCTCAAAGCTACGCAGGAATACATCCACATCGCCATCTTTCTCCAGAGTGGGAAAATTCTCTGCACGCACTCTGGGAGCAGGTGGGTCTCTAGGTTCACTAACAACAGGTGAGACCATCCCTCTCTCCAACCGTACAAGCTGTAGCTGAAACTCTCTCTCAGCCTGTCTCTCCGCTGCTTCCACAGCCGCCTGTCTCTCAGCCACAGCAGCCTGTCACTCATAAAATTTTGTAATCAGTTCCATGCGCAAACTTGCATCCACTGAGCCCCAGATCCTGATGAATCACTGCCCACAGCTGCAGACACCTCTCCTGTGGCGTCAGCTCGTGTGGCCTGGCTGTTATCATATTCTGTAAGAAGTTGTATTAGTCCATCTTTGTTCTTTCCACGGGTTGGAATATCACGCTCCTGGCATAACAGTGCCAGTGTCTCTTTGGTATGCTGTTTGTATGTCTCCATAGCAAAAATAAAATAGAAAAGAAAAACAGAGAATAGGGAAGGGGACTGTTTGCAATGTGTGACTATATAATGCACTGAGTTTTAGCCTTTGGAAATTGTGAGTTACAATTTCTTTTTAGTACGGGGATTTTCACAGGCACTAAAATCTAATAACAAAAATTATCTACACCGCTGCCCACCAATTTGTGACGAACCAGGGTTATTCAACCCTGCGCCAGTCACTTATTTGGCACAGAAAGGGTTATCAGACCCCTTCTACTCTCACTAATATATCGCAATCTAGCCCCACCAGGCCAGCTTGTGATTTAGTACAGTGGGTGCAAGGGTTAACAACACTCTCCAGTCTATACTAGACGTAAAAGAAATGCCCAAAACTCCCCTTTAATGCCACTCACACTAAACTAACTACAATATCTAAGCTGTGACCACTTATAATTTATTAAAGGGAAAATCCTAAGAAAAAACCCAGACTTACACATTAACTCTCTGAATACAATTTAGCAGAAAATCACCTAAATTATACAGTTCTAATATTCCAGTCTCTTTCAGTAACGTGGTTCAATTATTAGACAAAGGCCAACAATTAATAAAGGAATTATCTATTATGCCAAAAATATTATGCACAATGCATTATTAATAAAAAGTTGTTACAAATACAATTACACACAGCAAACAGGTTAAAATAAAATGAAGAAAATAACAGACCTAATACTTTCCTAGCTTATAAGTCGGCCCCCAGGGAGATGGGCAAGAGAAAATGGTCACTCACGCTGTGGAAGCCTCCCTTGCAGAATGAACAATCTTATAGTTAAAAAATAAGATTCTTATACCTATTTTCCAGAGATCAAGTTGCCTGACCACACCCTCCTGGGCGGGCTAAGAAATCCCCCTGTCTTTATGGCCTTCAATAAACTAAGTTTTTGCCTGAAATTATAGAACCCATTATAATTTCTGCTAGGTAAATCTCTTTTCAGATATACATACCAGGAATCTCTTAGTTTCATTGGGAGAATCGGTTTGATATCAAATATGACATAGGTTGTCATATTTCCCTTCATTTAATGTCATAACAGTTTTAAACATGTATATACATTATACCAATGTCCTTTTATTGACCCCCTCAGGATATGGGGAAGAAGCACTGTGTTGTATCTCTGGAGCTGACAGCTTGAGCCATAAAGCTCTATCCTGTGTATACTACAAAGCATTTATGAGGCTCCTGGCACTTCAAAGAAAACACAAACAAGCCCAGGACACAATTCTTCTTTAAAAACAAATAACTGTTTTTAGTTCACAAACTAAACAGAATTAACCCCTTAGCAGCTAAATCCTGAGGTATTTGTGACACTTACAGAAACTGAACATAGAGAGCACAGCACTGTAGCGCTGAGCAAAAGCTTCTACCCTCTTACGCCATTGTGCTGACACATCAGGATGGCTCCTCAAATAGGACCTATAGCAGTTAAAGGGACAGTCTAGAATAAACTAAACTTTCATTATTCAGATAGGACTTTAAATTTTAATCAACTTTCCAATTTACTTTTATCATCAAATTTGCTTTTTTCTCTTGGTATTCTTAGTTTAAACTAAACATAGGTAGGCTCATATGCTAATTTGTAAGCCTTTGAGGGCTGCCTCTTATCACATGCTTTTTAAATCTCTTTTCAACACAAAGAGACAGAAAGTACACGTGGGCCATATAGATAACACTGTGTACAGGCACAGGGAGTTATTTAAGATCTAGCACAACACAATGCTAAATGCAAGACAATAGATAATAAACAGTCACAGTCATGTGATCAGGGGGCTGGAAGAAGGTTTCTAGAAACAAGGTAATCACAGA
Organism: Bombina bombina; assembly: GCF_027579735.1. Taxonomy (NCBI): domain Eukaryota; kingdom Metazoa; phylum Chordata; class Amphibia; order Anura; family Bombinatoridae; genus Bombina; species Bombina bombina. The sequence goes on along the minus strand of NC_069504.1, from coordinate 733,422,194 downwards.
GGTAAAAAGTATAGTAATATAACTGTGTTGGTTATGCAAAACTGGGGAATGGGTAATAAAGGGATTATCTATCTTTTAAAACAATAACAATTCTATGGTAGACTGTCCCTTTAATGCCAAGCGAGATTAATGGTCATACAGCGCAATAACATAAGCGCGCAAAACTACAAACCTATCTTAGCCCATTAGAGTTATCATCTAAATATAAAAAAGCACTATGATGAGTATTACCGCCACCACAGCTCGAAGATAGGTTGCTTCCCATTCTTAAGCACGCCAATACACCGTCAACTCACAATGAATGCAAACATTCCCAGATAAATTATCCGGTGTTAAAAACAGCAAATGGATCATGAAAGGGTCCCAGAACAGCGTTCAAAAACCTCGGCTTTTATAAAGAGGTGCTGTCACAAACTAAATACTGTGCCCCAACCATGACAGGCACATAAACATTCTTAATAACAGACTGTACAGGAGAAAAAGTTGGAAGTAAAAATCGCCCGACTTAGAACCCACACACCAGAAAGCCGGCTAACTGTAGAAAAACCCGGCACTTGCAGCGGCAAATCCCCTGTCACTGGCAGAGAGCCAGACGTCTGCTCAGCCGCAACATATCCCAAATGAAAGGATATATATTAAATAAATACAAACCCCATCTAAAAGTTCCTCTTTCATAATATTCCTGACCTGAGAAATATATAAAAAGGACTTACCCTCTAGGGTCTTCTGCTGTGGAACAGTCACAGCAGCAGCAGGTCTGATATCCTCATCCGGCCGCCAACAGGGACCTGTAGAAAGAGAAAAGCAGAGTAACCAACCCTGATTTTCTATAGAGGGGTAGCATACAATGTTAGAATGTAAGCAAGGACTACCTCGCCATCTTCTAACTGCTAACAGCCACCATTACTAAAGAGATTGACATGAACACAGCTTGACCCCAATCCTTGCTTGCAGGGAAAAGTACCCATTAAAGGATTAAATATCTTCAGACACCCTTGACAGAGGCAAAAGAGAATGACTGAGGATTATGGGTAAGGGAAGTGACACTTAACAGCTCTGCTGGGGTGCTCTTTGCCGCCTGCTGCTGGTCAGGAGTGAATATACCACTAGTAATTGGAATGAACTTGTGGACTCTCCATGCCATAGGAAAGACAGGAGGAAGAGGGAGGGGGGAATACATGTTGAAAGGGAAAGGGATCTGGTAGGGGGGTAGGAGATTGAGGCAGCTACACTATCGAAAAATGGTTTTTGAGATAAAAAAATAATAAAAAATACATTTTTTCAGCAAATTGTGTACTGGCAGACAGCTGCCAGTACCAAAGATGGCGGCATATAGGTAGAGGGGGAGGGTTAGAGAGCTGTTATTTTAGTACTGGCAGACTTTCTGCCAGTACTTACAGGGACACTAAACACAATTTTTTTCCCATGATTCAGATAGAGCATGCAATTTTAAGCAACTTTCTAATTTACTCCTATTATCAATTTTTCTTTGTTCTCTTGCTATCTTTATTTAAAAAGCAGGAATGTGATTGTCATGATACAATCATGTGGAGTAGTTGATACCTGGATTGGCTACCCAGCAGAGGTGGTATTACAGTCTCAGGCTGGAAAGAGTTAATGTGAATTGCTTGTTCTTTGTGTGAAATCTGTAGCTAAGAACCCCTCCCCCCCTCCTTAGCCTGTCACAGGTGTAATGTGAAATGCTCTTTGTGTAAAGTGTGTATAGGAATGTGAAAGTTTCAAACCCTCCTCTTGGAGACTGATACTGTGAGCCACGGTTAGCTGTGCATTGGCTAACCTTGTCATAAATTATAACAAGGGCGGTGTCCTTGACAAGACAAAGAAAGCTTAGTTTAAGTGTATGTAACAGAAAGACTTGATTAGAATTGCCCTGGGACCCAAGCAGCGAACATCATGAAAAGCAGTTCTCCACATATCTAAAGAAACTTGGTAATAAGTTGGATATTGTGTTTGTATTATTTTTTATGTCCCATTTTCCTTTTGGAGAATTGTAACTTTGCAACTGTATGTTATTTTGTCTTTATAATTTCGCACTGTGTAACCTGTATTGATAATTTTGTTATTAAACACATAGAAAATCTCATTCTGTCTTTGGGCTCTAATATCTGAATTCACACTCTGTTGATGTTGAGACAAGGCACGTTACCTAATTGTTAAATTGAGTTTTTGGGGGTTCCAAAACGCCCCTTTAACTTCAGAGCAGTGTGAACAGAATTTGGGGGTTAATGTGGTGTCCCTTTTAAGGTCCTTTTGTAGAGTAACAAGGTTAAGGGAACCAAAGCTGTGTGCCATTAACCCCTTCATGTCCACACCTCTCTATTGTGACGTTGAAAAGGTTTGATTCGTCACAGTGATGCAGAGGAGCCGGCCCATTTTTGGTTGAGAACCTGGGTTATGCTTGCTTATTGGTGGGTAAATGTAAGCCTCCAATAAGCAAGCGCTATCCATGGTGCTGAACCTAAAATGGGCTGGCTGCTAAGATTTACATTCCTGCTTTTAAAATAAAGATAGCAAGAGAACAAAGAAAAATTGATAATAGGAGTAAATTAGAAAGTTGCTTAAAATTGCATGCTCTATCTAAATCGGGAATGGAAAATTTTGGGTTCAGTGTCCCTTTAAGATGGCGGTAACAATTGTGAGGTAGGGGAGGGGAGAGAGCTTTTTGAGAGGGGTCAGGGAGGGATCAGGGCATGGGATGTGTCAGGTAGGAAGCTGATCTCTACACTTAAGATAAAATTAACCTTACAAGCTACCTAATTAACTCCTTCACTTGCTGGGCATAATACAAGTGTGGTGTGCAGCGCCATTTAATGGCCTAATTACCAAAAAGAAATGCCAAAGCCATAAATGTCTGTTTTTTCTGAACAAAGGGGATCCCAGAGAAGCATTTTCAACCATTTGTATGATAATTGCGCAAGCTGTTTGTAAATAATTTCAGTGAGAAACCTAAAGTTTGTGAAAAAGTTAACAACTTTTTTTATTTCATCGCATTTGGCGGTGAAATGGTGGCATGAAATATACCAAAATGGGCCTAGATCAATACTTTGGGTTGTCTACTAAAAAAAATATATACATGTCAAGGGTTGATTATTCAGGGATTCCTGACAGATACCAGTGTTACAATGTAACTATTGCTAATTTTGAAAAAAAAAAAAATGGTTTGGAAATAGCAAAGTGCTACTTGTACTTATTGCCTTATAACTTGCAAAAAAAAAAAGCAAAGAACATGTAAAAAATTTAGAAACTATTTAGCACGGGAGTTTTTTGGGGGTTGTAGATGCGTAAGAGATTTTGGAAGACAAAGTTAGAAAAACAAAATTTATGCCTACCTGATAAATTTATTTATTTCCGGATACGGTGAGTCCACGGAATCATCAATTACTGTTGGGAATATCACTCCTGGCCAGCAGGAGGAGGAAAAGAACACCACAGCAAAGCTGTTATATGTCAATTCCCTTCCCACAATCCCCAGTCATTCGACCGAAGGAAAAAGAAAATGTATGCTTACCTGATAAATGTATTTCTTTTTTGACACGATGAGTCCACGGATCATCTTAATTAATAATGGGATATTCAACTCCTGGTCAGCAGGAGGAGGCAAAGAGCACCACTGCAGAGCTGTTAAATAGCTCCTCCCCTCCCTCCCACTCCAGTCATTCGACTAAAGTTAGGAAGAGAAAGGAAAAGCCAAGGTGCAGAGGTGTCTGAAGTTTAAAATAACCTACAACCTGTCTAAACACACAGGGCGGGCCGTGGACTCATCGTGTAAATTTTTTTTTTTTATTATCAGGTAAGCATACATTTTCTTTTCTTTTTTAAGACACAATGAGTCCACGGATCATCTTAATTACTAATGGGATTCAATACCCAAGCTAGAGTACACAGATGATACGGGAGGGACAAGACAGGCAACCTAAACGGAAGGCACCACTGCTTGAAGAACCTTTCTCCCAAAAACAGCCTCAGCCGAAATAAAAGTATCAAATTTAAAGAACTTTAAAAAAGTGTGAAGAGAGTACCAAGTTGCAGCTTTGCAAATCTGTTCCATTGAAGGTTCATCCTTGAACGCCTATAAGCAAACACCAGCCCTCGTGGAATGAGCCGTAAATCGCTCGGGAGGCTGCTGCCCGGCAGTCCTCTATGCGAAACGTATGTTACTCTTCAACAAAAAAGAAAAGAAAAAGAAGTAGCCGTAGCTTTTTGTCCTTTACGTTTTCCTGAGAAAACCACAAACAAAGAAGAAGACAGACGAAAATCCTTATACGCCTGTAAGAAAAACTTTAAAGCACGGACCACATCCGGAAAAATAATCTCCTGATTAATGATACAATCAGAAACAACCTTAGGAAGAAAACCTAATTTTGTACGTAAAACCACCTTATCTAAATGGAAAATAAGATAAGGAGACTCATACAGAAATGCCAATAGCTCTGACACTCTCCAAGCAGAAGAAATAGCAACAAGAAAATAAAACATCGGCTCAAACAGAGCCCCTTGAAGAACTTTGAGAACTAAATTAAGACTCCATGGAGGAGTAACTGGTTTGAACACAGGCCTGATCCTGACCAAGGCCTGACAAAATAACTGAACATCTGGGACATCCGTCAGACGTTCGAGTAGCAAAATAGATAAAGTCGAGATCTGACCACTTATGGAACTTGTCTATAAACCCTACTCCAACCTTTCTTGGAGACAAAACAAAATTCTATGAATCCTAACCCTACTCAATGAGTAGCCCTTGGATTCACACCAATAAAAGGTATTTGCGCCAAATCTTATGGAAAATCCTTCTAGTCACAGGTTTACGAGCCTGAATTATGGTCTCCATGACCGAATCAGAAAAACCCTGCTTAGATAAAATGTAAGTGATCAATCTCCAAGCAGTCAGCTTCAGAGAAACTAGATTTGGATAAAAAGAGGGTCCTAAATCAGAAGGCCCTTCCGCAACGGAAGTCTCCAAGGTGGCATCCCCTGGGAGAAATGATCCAGAGACAACCACCATGGAAGAGAGTCCCTTGTCTCCTACTCCAGAGTTATTCGAGGAGACAAGTCTGCATAATCTCCGTTCCATTACTTGAGCAAGTTTCACTGCAGAGGTCTGAGATGGAAATGATCAAACGGGATGATGTCCATCGCTGCCACCATCAGCCCGATTAACTCCATGCACTGAGCCACCGACGGCCGAGGAGTGGGCTGAAGGGCTAGATAAGGATCTATAATCTTTGATTTCCTGACTTCTGTCAGAAAAATTTTCATGGACAAGGAGTCTATTATGGTTCCCCAGAAAATGACTCTTGTGTCTGGAACTAGGGAACTCTTCCCCAAATGTACCTTCCATCCGGGAGTTCTCAGGAAAGATAACACTAAGTCGGAGTGGAACCTTGCTTGTTGAAAAAAATGGTGCCTGGACTAGAATGTTGTCTAGATAAGTCACCACCCCAATGCCCCGAGACCGGAGTACCGCCCATAGAAAACCCCACAATCCTTGTAACGATTCTGGGAGTGGTTCCACGACTGGAAGAGTTTGTCCTGGAAGACAAATCTGAGGAACCTGTAATGAGAATAGGGACATGTAGGTACGCGTCCTTTAATTCACAGTTGTCAGGAACTGACCCTCCTGGATTAAGGGAAGAATGGAACGAAAAGTTTCCATCTTGAAGGACGGAACCCTGAGAAATTAGTTTAGACTCTTTAGTTCTAAAAGTGGTCTGAAGGTTCCCTCCTTTTTGGGAACCACAACAGGTAGGAATAAAAACCCTGACCCTGTTCCTATTCTGGGATGGGAACAATCACTCCCAGGGCAGAGAGGTCTCCTACACAATGTAAGAACGCCTCTCCATTGTCTGGTCTGCAGATAAACTTAAAAGCAGAAAAACTGTCTTTGGGAGGAAAACTTTTGAACTCCAAATTGAATCCCTGAGACACTATTTCTATTGCCCAGGGATCCTGAACGCCCGAACCCAAGCCTGAACGAAGAAGGAAGTCTGCCCCCTACCAGATCCAGACCCGGATTGGGGGTATGCCCTTCATGCTGTTTTGGATTCAACCGCAGGCTTCATGGATTGTTTTCCAAGACTGGTCGGATCTCTGAGAATGTTTAGATTGCTCCAGTTCAGATGAGAAAGAATTTCCCTTGAATATTCTAAAGGAACGAAAATTGATCCGTCGTCCCTTTTTGCTTGCTTTTCTTATCCTGAGGAAGGAGATGACCCCTACCTCCTGAGGAATCAGAGATAATTTCCTTCAGGCCAGGTCCAAACAAGGTCCTCCCCTTGTAAGGAATCAACCACGTCTTTAACCCTAAGGCTCTGCGGGCCAGGATAGAGAAAACCAAACTCTCAGCTGCCAGTGTAATAATCCGCAGGGAAGCGTCCGTAATAAAGGCATTAGCTAACTTAAGAGCTTTTTCCTGTCTTGGGTCTCCTCCAAGGAAGTCTCAACCCTGAGAGCCTCAGACAGAACATCAAACCAATACAATGCCGCATTAGTGACGGTAGCAAGGCACGCAGCTGGCTGCCATAGCAGACCCTGGAGAACATAAATCTTTTTAAGAAACCCTTCTAACGTCTTATCCATAGGGACTTTGAAAGCATAACTATCCTCTATGGGAAAGTAGCTCCCTTGGCTAAGGTGAAAAAGACCCCTTCAACTTTATGAACTGTTTGCCAAGCCTCCTTAAAAGAGTGAGTTATGAGAAACATCTACTTAAAAATAGGAGAGGGAAAAAAGGGAATGCCTGGTCTCTCCCATTCCTTAACGATCTCTGAAGCTCGCTTTGGCACAGGAATTACGTCCGAGTAAGAAGGGACATCAGAAATATTTGTCCAATTAACTAGACTTTGCAGGGGAAACCCCTACTGTGGAGTCACAGTCGTCTAAAGTAATCAAAAGCTCTCTGAGCAACAGGCGGAGGTGTTATAGCTTGAACCTAAAAGTTACAACCTCCATGTCAGTCAGAGGCAATGAACTTACTGAATCTGAATTTGGCCTTCAGAAGGAACCTCAATAATCTCCTCCTCAGGTCTTAGGGAGGGTACTACCGAGATTGCAACCATTGCATCAGAAACCTCACTTACAGCATGTTAGGCTTTCTTCTTACGCTTGCCTTGCAGCATAGGGAAAGCAGACAACGCATCAGAAATTGTGGAAGACATGAGCTCAGCTATGTCTTTTAAGGCAACTCCAGCGGCGCTAGAGCAGAAGTACAGGGCACTGCCTGAACGGACATTAAAGCTTGGGACGCCTTTTGGGAGAAAACTGCGGCATACCCTGAATTTCAACAGTATTATTCATCTGAGCCTGAGAATACTCCCTCAGATAACCCGAAGTATCTTCCTCTTTCAGGTAACAGGGAAGAACAGTCAGAATAGCAACCACTGATCAATCACCCTAGATGATTGAAAATATGTCCTCAAGTAATGTTCTCTACCATGTGGGGAAAAAAAACACATAATGACATAAATGCAGAGCAACTCCGGGAGGAGTGTGAGAGGAATCGCAGGGTACTGCATGTGGACTACAAAAATTGTGTGGAACACTATAGGAGAAAAAGTTAATAGGCTCCTGAATAGCAAACTCCCTAAGGAGTAGGTTCAGAAAAAAGTGAAAATTTTGTAATAAAAATTAACACACAAAAAAAGTTACTGTCTCTTTAAATTTTAAAAAGTAACTTATTTCTGTGTGCAGAGGCAAGTTAAACTAGCAGCCAACATTGCTGTTCCTAGACCTTGCCACGACAATTCTAGTGCAGCAAGTCCAGATGGAATTAGCATGGAACCGCAGGGCACTGCATGTATGATAGAAAAAGTAATGTATACGTCTTTAAGCAACCTGCTTCACATATGGCAGAATAAATAAAGTCTTAACCAGTTGCTAGAAAAAACTAACATATAGCAAGTGATATTCTCCTGAAATGTTAAAGAGTAACTCATCTTTATTATTATCAGGGCAGACATAGCTAAACATGCATGAAAAAAATCGTCAGTACTGTTAAACTCTGTCTATACATCAGCTTGACCCCGCTGAAGTGTTAGACAGCCTTCCTGACCTTATCATAGCGCAGTGTGAAGCACAAGCATTTAGACAATCATTCCTGCGTAACTTCCGAAAACCGGAAGTGTTAGAAAAGAAATGCTTCCTGTACTTAGGCTCTAATGTAAAAATGTCTGATACAATACACGATATTGCAACTCTACGCCTCAAAAACCTGAGGTGTCTGCCAGCCCATCTGCTCCGCAAACATTCCGGATTCATTACTACAGTACTGACCGGTATTAAAATCACTGTTCCTTCCAATAATGGAAGTTTAAGCAGAGTGGTGCGCAACAACATTGGCGCCAAACGAAACCTCCGCCCATCGTGGGCGTTACCAAACACCATCTCCCGGTCGCCATTAATATTTTATAAACGAAAGCGACGGCAGATAACCCGAAGTATCTTCCTCTTTCAGGTAACAGAGAAGAGCAGTCAGAATAGCAACCACTGATCAATCACCCTAGATGATTGAAAATATTTCCTCAAGTAATGTTCTCTACCACGTGGGGAAAAAAAAAACACATGACGACATAAATGCAGAGCAACTCCGGGAGGAGTGTGAGAGGAATCGCAGGGTACTGCATGTGGACTATAAAAATTGTGTGGAACACTATAGGAGAAAAAGTTAATAGGCTCCTGAATAGCAAACTCCCTAAAAGGAGTAGGTTCAGAAAAAAGTGAAAATTTTGTAATAAAAATTAACACACAAAAAGAGTTACTGTCTTTTTAAATTTTAAAAAGTAACTTATTTCTGTGTGCAGAGGCAAGTTAAACTAGCAGCCAACATTGCTGTTCCTAGACCTTGCCACAACATTTCTAGTGCAGCAAGTCCAGATGGAATTAGCATGGAACCGCAGGGCACTGCATGTGTGATAGAAAAAGTAATGTATACTTCTTTAAGCAACCTGATTCACATATGGCAGAGTAAATAAATAAATTTGACTTAAGCAGTTGCTAGTAAAAACTAACATATAGCAAGTGATATTCTCCTGAAATGTTAAAGAGTAACTCATCTTTATTATTATCAGGGCAGACATAGCTAAACATGTATGAAAAAAATTGTCAGTACTGTTAAACTCTGTCTATACATCAGCTTTACCCCGCTGAAGTGTTAGACAGCCTTCCTGACCTTATCATAGCGCAGTGTGAAGCACATGCATTTAGACAATCATTCCTGCGTAACTTCCGAAAACCGGAAGTGTTAGAAAAGAAATGCTTCCTGTACACTGTCACACTGAGCCTGCAATACTAGCCTGAATCAATGTGCAATGTACTGGGCAGCCGAAAGTCCCAGATATACAAAATACACGTCACATTATGCTAACATTATTAGTCACAACTACACCCAGCTGCAGTGTTAGACTCCATGTAATGGGAAGCTGTCAGTCCTAGACCATCGTGGGCATTACCACTCTCATACTGAGCCCGCCATCTTATTAGCAATGTCCCGGTCGGCTATTAATAAACCGCCGGGAGGAGAGCCAACGAATCACATACAGCCCCATGCGTTCAACTGTCCAAGGTGACCCCTAAAACGTCTAGGAGAATTAACACCCAAATTTAATGAGGAATTATTAAAAAATAAAGTGTCTAACCTTTTACTGAGATTACCCTCACCCCCCAGAAAGAAAGTCAGCACTTACCTCATTTTCTGCCTGACAGCAAGGCAGTTCCAGGTTTAAGAGGTCCTCTCCCTCCCATGGACCTGACATATAAGGAAAGTCCTGAGTAAATATCCCTCAGGTTTTCTTGGTAAGGGCAGCATTCAATATATGGGAGGCGCAGTGAGAATTATGTCCCACAAGTTCCCATTGCTCTAAAGCCACCAAAAGCTCTACTGTAGAGACTGATATGGACTACGGCTACACCCTAGAACAAAGCAGCACACTCTGGCACTACTTTAAAAATAATAAACTCTTGATTGAAGAATCTAAACTAACACCTCACTTTAACTCTTCGTATCACTAACGTAGGCAAAGAGAATGACTGGAGTGGGAGGGAGGGGAGAAGCTATTTAACAGCTCTGCTGTGGTGCTCTTTGTCTCCTCCTGCTGACCAGGAGGTGAATATCCCATTAGTAATTAAGATGATCCGTGGACTCATCTTGTCTTAAAAAAGAAATGGAGAAAGAAGAAATAACACAAGGTGTAGAGGTGACTGAGGTTAAAGTTAAAAATAACTGTCTTAAAATAAAGGGCGGGCCATGGACTCACCTTATCCGGAAATAAAGAAATGTATCAGGTAAGCATACATTTTGTTTTCTTTCCAAAGATACGGTGAGTCCACGGAATCATCAATTACTGTTGGGAACCAATACCCAAGCTAGAGGACACCAATGATTAGGGAGAGATAGACAGATAACCTAAACCGAAGGCACCACTGCTTGAAGTACCTTTCTCCCAAATGAACCTCAGCCGAGGCAAAAGAACCCAATTTGTAAAATTTGGACAGGCTATGCAGAGAAGACCAAGATGCAGCCTTGCAAATCTGTTCCACAGAAACTTCATTTTTGAAAACCCAAGAAGAAGTGACAGCCCTAGTGGAATGAGCTGTAATTATCTCAGAAGACTGCTGCCCAGCAGTCTCCTAAGCAAAACCAATTATACTTCTCAACCAGAGAGAAAGAAGTAGCAGAAACCTTCTGACCCTTACGTTTCCCAGAGAAACAAACAGGGCAGAAGACTGATGAAAATCCTGACACGCCTGTAAATAAAATTTTAAAGCACACACGACCACCAAGTTGTGCAACAAACATTCTACAGAAAAGAACTACGACAAAGAGAAGGAACAACAATTTCCTCATCGGCATGAATGATAAAATAAGGCGAATCACACTGCAAAGCTGAGAGTTCAGACACTCTGAGCAGAAGAGATAGCAATAAGAAACAAAACCTTCCAAGATAACAACTTAATATCTAAGGAATGCAATGGCTCAAACAAAGCTTTCTGCAAATCTTTAAAACCAAAAGTTAAGGCTCCCAGGAGGAGCAACAGACAAACACAGGCTTGATTCTGACCAAGGCGTGACAAAAAAATTTGCACATTTGGCACGTCCGTCAGACGCTTATGCAGCAAGAAAAGATAATGCAGAAATCTGACCCTTCAGAGAACTGACTGACAAAACTTCAGACCTCCGAAGGCAAAGAGAATGACAGGGGATTGAGGGAAGTGACGTAACAGCTTTGCTGTGGTGCTCTTTGCCTCCTCCTTCTGTCCAGGAGTGATATTCCCAACAGTAATTGATGATTCCGTGGACTCACAAGAAAAGTGTGTTTTTTTCCATTTGTTTATCATATTTTATAAATTTTTTTATAGTAAATTATATGATATGATGAAAATAATAGTATCTTTAGAAAGTCCATTTAATGGCGAGAAAAAAAGTATATAATACGTGTGGGTACAATAAATGAGTAAGAGGAAAATAACAGCTAAACACAAACACCGCAGGAATGTAAAAATAGCCCTGGTCCCTAACGGTAAGAAAATTGAAAAATTGTCTGGTCACCAAGGGGTTAAATACATTTTTGATTTTTTTTCTGCAGTGTATGATTGCCCTTACCGTGAAACCTCTCTGATGCCCCCTAAAACAACTTAAACCTCCTCTGCCATAACTATTGCCGCCATCTAAGGTACTGGCAGCTATCTTTTCTTTTTAACTATTCCGTAGCATAGTGTCCCCCCCACCCACAATCTTTATTGTAGGGTCCCCCACACCCCCTTTTCCGTAGTGTAGCTGCCCCATCCCTCCCTGTCCCTTTAAAAAAAAAAAAATCCAAGCATGGGGCCCCTCCCACTTCCTTCGCCTCCCCTGCTGGGCCGCCCACACCTCCTGCCGGCTCCAATAGAAGATCCTTACAGACGGTGACACACACAGTATCACCATCTGTAACAATCAGGCATTTGCACTTATATGGAGGCGGAGCACCAATATCGCTCAGGCTCCATATGCGGGAGATGCCTGAAGCTTCAGGAGCTCCAGATCTCGGCTATAACTTAGCCGAGATTGCTGGAGCATCCTAAAGCGACAACGTATATCTATGTTGTTCGGTACGATAGCCAAAGTACCGCACAACGTGTATATATACGTTGTTTTGGGTGAAGTGGTTAAAGGGATACTGAACCCATTTTTTTTTCTTTCATAATTCAGATAGAGCATGCAATTTTAACTTTCTAATTTACTCTAAATTAAAATTTTTCTTCGTTCTCTTGGTATCTTTATTTGAAAAAGCAGGAATGTAAGTTTACAAGCTGGCCCATTTTTGGTTCAGACGCTAGATAGCGCTTGCTGATTGGTGGGTACATTTAGCCACCAATCAGCAAGTTGTACCCAGGTGCTGAAGCAAAGATGGGCCGGCTCGTCGGCTTACAATCCTGCTTTTTCAAATAAAGATACCAAGAGAACAAAGAAAAATTGATAACAGGAGTAAATTGGAAAGTTGCTTATAATTGCATGCTGCGTCTGAATCATGAAAGAAAACATAATTTTACTTACCAGATAAATTCCTTTCCTTCCTGGCAGGGAGAGTCCACAACTTCATTCCTTACTGTTGGGAAATACAACAACTGGCCACCAGGAGGAGGCAAAGACACCCCGGCCAAAGGCTTAAATATCTCCCAGATCCCCTATCCCCCAGTCATTCTGCAGAGGGAACAAGGGAAAGTAGGAGAAACATCAGGGTATAACGGTGCCAGAAGAAATATAAAAAGGGAGCCGCCCATCAAAAAATAAATTAAGGGGCGGGTTCGTGGACTTCCCTGCCAGGAAGGAAAGGAATTTATCTGGTAAGCATAAATTATGTTTTCCTTCCATAGGGCAGGGAGAGTCCACAAATTCATTCCTTACTGTTGGGAAACTATACCCAAGCTCCAGAGGACACTGAATGAATAATGTGCGGCCACGATGGAGCAATCAGAATCACTGATGCTCGCTCCTGCTTGATGCGAGCCACCACACGAGGGAGAAGTGGTAATGGAGGAAAAACATATGAGTCTGAACTTCCATGGTACTGATAGGGCATTTATCAATTCCGCCTGAGGATCCCTCGACCTTTATCCAGTACCTAGGTAGCTTGGTATTGAGGCAGAATGCCATGAGATCTATCTCCGGCGTCCCCCACTCTCTGCATATCTCTGAAAACACCATGGGGTGAAGAGACCATTCCCCTGGGTGAAAAGATTGCCTGCTGAGGAAGTCCGCTTCCCAGTTGTCCACACCCAGAATGTGAATAGCTGACAGCGTACATCTGTGAGACTCCACCCATTCTAGTATCTGTGATACTTCTCTTATCGCCAAGGAACTTCTCATTCCCCCCTGATGGTTGATATAGGCAATCAAGGTTATATTGTCTGATTGGAATCTGATAAACTGGGATGAACCCAGAAGGGGCCAAGCCTTCAAGGCATTGAAGATTTCTCGGAGTTCCAAAATATTGATCGGAAGGGAGGACTCCTCCTGCGTCCACAGACCTTGTGCCTTGTTGGCACCCCAAACGGCTCCCCAGCCGGAAAGGCTTGCGTCCGTAGTCACAATCTCCCAGGTCTCAAGAAGCACGTGCCTTGGGACAGATGATCTGGACAGAGCCACCAAGAGAGAGAGTCTCTCGACAGGCTGTCCAGCATGATCTGTTGAGACAGATCTGAATGGTCGCCGTTCCATTGTCTCAGCATGCATAGTTGTATGGGCCTGAGATGGAATCTTGCAAAAGGAATGATGTCCATACAGGACACCATGAGTCCAATCACCTCCATACACTGAGCCACTGAGGGTCTCAAGAAGGCCAAGACATGCAGAAGTTAGCTTGCAACATCTCTGATCTGTGAGGAATATTTTCATGGATATGGAGTCTATTATTGTCCCCAGGAAATTTACCCTTGTACTTGGAGTAAGAGAACTCTTTTCCAAGTTTATCTTCCATCCATGTGATCAAAGAAGATTGAGAAGGTACTCTGTATGTTCTTCTGCTAGACTAAAAGATGGTGCCTGTACCAAGATATCATCCAGGTAAGGCGCTACTGCAATACCTCACATTCTGGCAATGGCTAGAAGAGCCCCCAGAACCTTCAAAAATATCCTTGGAGGACAGTAGCTAGGCCAAACGGAAGAGCTATGAACTGGAAGTGCTGGTCCAGAAAGGCAAACCTCAGGAACTGAAAATGTTCCTTGTGTATCGGGACGTGAAGGTATGCACCCTGCAGGTCTATTTGGGTCATAAACTGTCCTGAACCAGAGGAAGGATTGATCGTATTGTCTCCATCTTGAAAGGGGGAACACTCAGAAACTTGTTTAGGCACTTAAAGGGACAGTCTACACCAGAATTGTTATTGTTTTAAAAGATAGATAATCCCTTTATTACCCATTCCCCAGTTTTGCATAACTAACACAGTTATAATATACTTTTAACCTCTGTGATTATCTTGTATCTAAGCCTCTGCAAACTGCCCCTTTTTTCAGTTCTTTTGACAGACTTGCAGTCTAGCCAATCAGTGTCTGCTCCCAGATAACTTCTCGTGCACGAGCAAAGTGTTATCTATATGAAATACGTGAACTAACACCCTTCTAGTGGTGAAAAACTGTTAAAATGCAATCTGAAAGAGGTGGGCTTCAAGATCTAAGAAATTAGCATATGAACCTCCTAGGTTAAGCTTTCAACTAAGAATACCAAGAGAACAAAGCAAAATTGGTGATAAAAGTAAATTGGAAAATTGTTTAAAATTACATGCTCTATCTGAATCATGAAAGTTTATTTTGGCCTAGACTGTCCCTTTAAGGTTCGTAATTGGACGAAAAGTTCCCTCCTTCTTTGGAACCACAAAAGGTTTTGAATACAACCCAAAAACCTCTTTCTGCTGTAGGTACTGGGACAATTACTTCTATAGAGGAGATATACCGTATGCAACCTAAGAAGGCAGCCCTCTTTTCTGGTCTTGAAGACAGACTGGAGAGAAGGAATCTGTCCCTGGGCGGATGAGACTTGAATCCTATCCTGTATCCTTGAGAAACAACCTCCAGGACCCAAGGATCCTGTACATCCTGGAACCAAGCATCTGAAAAAAGACACAGTCTGCCCCCTACTCGATCCGATCTCGGATTGGGGGCCACCCCATCATGCCGATTTGTTCTTGGCGGGCTTCATAATCTGTTTGGAGTTATTCCAAAACTGAGTCGGCTTCCAAGTACTCTTGGGCTGCTCGGACTTGGAGGAGGATTGCTGTCGCCGTGAATTGTCAGAATGAAAGGAATGAAAATTAGACAATTGCCGTCCCTTAGGCCTATTTCTCTTGTCCTGCGGTAGGAAGGCACCATTCCCTCCGGTAACCATAGAAATAATGGAGTCCAGCCCTGGGCCGAATAAAATCTTCCCCTTGAAAGGAAGAGAAAGGAGTCTGGATTTAGAAGTCATATCTGCAGACCAAGACTTCAACCAGAGAGCCCAGCAGGCTAGAACCGCAAAGCCAGAAGCCTTTGCATTTATACGAATAATCTGCATATTCGCGTCACAGATGGAGTTAGCAATTCTCAGAGCCATAATTCTCTCCTGAATATTCCCGAAGGGAGTCTCCACCTCAATGAGCTCTGACAGTGTCGCACCAGTAGGTAGCTTCTCCAGCAACCGCGGCTCCAGCTGCCGGCGGTTGAAATAAAAACACTATGTTGAAACATCTTCCTCAGAAAGGTTTCCATTTCTTATCCATAGGTTCTCTAAAAGAGGAACTATTCTCCAGAGGTATAGTAGTACGTTTAGACAGCGTGGAAATAGCGCCATCCAACTTAGGGATGGAGCCCCATAAGTATAATTGAGAGTCAGGGACCGGAATAATTTTTTAAAAGTAGACAAGGGGAAAAAAGAAGTTCCTATTCTTTGCCATTCGTTACTAATAATGTTCGCCATCTTAATTGGCACATGAAAAGTCAGAGGGTTCTCTTCCTGTCTTCATAAACCCTGTCTAATTTAGGGATCTTAGGTTCCTCAGGGAGAGTAGCCTTTAGAACCTCTAGCATAGACAGAAACTCCTTTAATAAAAAACACAGATGCTCAATTTTAAATCTAAAGGAGGGTTACTCCACTGAAGGAGGTTTAGAAACTGAAGTCTCTGACTCAAAGTTCACCCTCTGAAGCTACAGAAGTTAACTCATACTTGGATAGCTGGGACATAGTAAAAAGCTAAATCCGACAAATATTTTAGATTACTCTAAGTCAAGAGAACTATGTTTAACTGTTCTCTTGCGTTTGTTAGAGCGAGGTAAGGCACTCAGGGCCGCATACATCGCCGATTGTAACTGCGCGGTAAAGTCCGCAGGAAAAAAGCCCCCTCCAGATGGAGGATTAGTTGAGCCGCGGGAAACTGCATGAGGAGCGGGTAGGGTAGAAATGGTAGTAATCTTTTAGGACCCAGATTCCTGAGAGGTAGACGGCTCAGAGGGGCTAATAGCGCTATGAGTATTAACAGGCTTGTCTCCCTTCTCAGACTTTAAAACAGTGCTTAGGCAAATGTAAAACAGTGCTTAGGCAAATGGAACAAAATTGAGCAGGCGGGCAAACCACGGCTTCCTCACAATACAGTAATTATTAATCAGTACAGAAGAAGCGGAACCTTCTAATGTAATATCAGAGTCCTCCATAGCTAGAATATATTCACAGAGGACAGACAAAAGGTAAACACTTTATTCAAAAAAACGGCACATTTATAATCCCAATGGCTGGGGCACTCACCACCTCCTAGACCTAGACAGCTAACAGAGAAAATGCTCTCCTTAGGAGCGAAGTTCGCAGAAAGATCGTAGGAAAAACGAAAAGACCGTACCCGGTCACGTAGTGCGTAAGATAGGACTTCCCCTGCTATGAAAAAGTCGTCAAGCTAATATGAGTTGCGCTACACACAAAAACAAAAGTGAAAAATGTTTGTTCCAAGCCAAAAACACAGTCTATGAGCCCAAAAACTCTCGCATAAAAGCAGTTATAAATAACCCCTTGCTGTTCAAATAATCTCCCTGAAGGAGATATTAACCCTTGATCCTATTGAGGCATAAAGAAGCCACACTGTGACCCTGTATAGCAAAAAGTGTATATATAAAACGATCTTACCTCCAGTATCCATGCTGTGGAACAGGCACAGCCTCTCAAGTGTGACAGTCTTGCAGCGACGGCTCTGACATGGACTTAAATGTGTAACAGCAAGCAAGTGAAACTCATCAACACCGATTGCCCGTGAGCTGTTAGGCGGCAGTCTGGATGGGTTTGCAGAAAAACTTTCCTTGCATCTCCAGACTCTAACTTTCATCAATAATCTCACTGAGAGGTTGACATGACTACTTAAAACTCCAGTTCTTTCTTGAAGGGAACATACCCATAACAGGACTATCCGAATCTTCTGACTTCTCTGCCACCTCCTATAGTGACGAAAGGCAATGAAGGACTGGGGGATAGGGGGAGTGGGAGGGATATTTAAGCCTTTGGCTGGGGTGTCTTCGCCTCCTCCTGGTGGCCAGGTGTTGCATTTCCCAACAGTAAGGAAAAAAATTGGGTTCAGTATCCCTTTAATTTAGCTTAATTTAAGAGCAGAGTTACAAGGATTGTGAATATTTTATGTATTTGCAGCTCTTTTGATAGTGTATGCAAATGACATAAAGTACATATCACATGAGAAGTCCTATAAAAATGAACAGAGACCTTTCTTCTCCGAGTCTCACTCACAGTATATTCAAAGAAAAGGGTTATAGTGTCACTGGACCTGTAACAATTCCTTAATAAATCATTCCGTTAATCTCCTAATTGACTCGGCAAAATGATTATAAACAATGATCAAGGAGAGGAGGATTAATAACTAGCCATGCTGTCCTGGCCGCAGACACTATAGCTTAATCTACTGTATCAAAACATTGAACTGTAAGGATATGAGGGAGCTGATATCAAAGAAGCACTATGTCAATTATGTTTAAATTGTCGGTTATGTACCTGAGATGAAACAATTTGATATGGTCTGATAGATATATACCTAGTAAACTGAGAATAGTAGGAAATATACGATTAATTTGCAATAAGTGAAGAAATTAATTAACTAACAGGGCTTTATGCCACCATCTATATCGTCTAGTTAAAGACATTCCTCATAGAGAATATAAAACCACAATAATACTAAAACCTATCTTAATACAAGAAATTAACAAACAAGAAGGCAAAAAACATAATTTATGCTTACCTGATAAATGTATTTCTCTTGTGGTGTATCCAGTCCACGGATCATCCATTACTTGTGGGATATTCTCCTTCCCAACAGGAAGCTGCAAGAGGATCACCCACAGCAGAGCTGTCTATATAGCTCCTCCTCTAACTGCCACTCCCAGTCATTCGACCGAAGACAAGCAAGAGAAAGGAGAAACCATAGGGTGCAGTGGTGACTGTAGTTTAAAAATAAAACACACCTGTCTTAAAATGACAGGGCGGGCCGTGGACTGGATACACCACAAGAGAAATAAATTTATCAGGTAAGCATAAATTATGTTTTCTCTTGTAAGGTGTATCCAGTCCACGGATCATCCATTACTTGTGGGATACCAATACCAAAGCTATAGGGCACGGATGAAGGGAGGGACAAGGCAGGCGCTTAAACGGAAGGCACCACTGCCTGCAAGACCTTTCTCCCAAAAATAGCCTCCAAAGAAGCAAAAGTATCAAATTTATAGAATTTTGAAAAGGTATGAAGCGAAGACCAAGTCGCCGCCTTACAAATCTGTTCAACAGAAGCCTCATTTTTAAAAGCCCATGTGGAAGCTACCGCTCTAGTAGAATGAGCTGTAATCCTTTCAGGAGGCTGCTGGCCAGCAGTCTCATAAGCTAAGCGTATTATACTCCTTAGCCAAAAAGAAAGAGAAGTTGCCGAAGCCTTTTGGCCTCTCCTCTGACCAGAGTAGACAACAAACAATGCAGATGTTTGACGAAAATCTTTAGTAGCTTGTAAATAAAACTTTAAAGCACGAACCACGTCAAGATTGTGTAAAAGACGTTCCTTCTTTGAAGAAGGATTAGGACACAGTGACGGAACAACAATCTCCTGATTGATATTTTTATTAGATACCACCTTAGGTAGAAAACCAGGTTTGGTACGTAACACTACCTTATCGGAATGAAAAATGAGATAAGGAGAATCACATTGTAAAGCAGATAACTCCGACACTCTTCGAGCCGAGGAGATAGCTACTAAAAACAAAACTTTCCAAGATAAGAGCTTAATATCTATGGAATGCAAATGTTCAAACGGAACCCCTTGAAGAACCTTAAGAACCAAATTTAAACTCCAAGGCGGAGCAACAGGTTTAAACACAGGCTTGATTCTGACTAAAGCCTGACAAAACGCCTGCACATCTGGAACCTCAGCCAGACGTGCAAAAGAATAGACAGAGCAGAAATCTGTCCCTTTAAGGAACTCGCTGACAAACCCTTCTCCAATCCATCTTGGATATCCTAGGAATCCTGACCTTACTCCATGAGTAACCCTTGGATTCACACCAATGAAGATATTTACTCCATATCTTATGATAGATTTTCCTGGTGACAGGCTTTCGCGCCTGTATTAAGGTATCAATGACCGACTCGGAGAAACCACGCTTTGATAAAATCAAGCGTTCAATCTCCAAGCAGTCAGCCGCAGAGAAATTAGATTTGGATGGTTGAAAGGACCCTGAAGTAGAAGGTCCTGTCTCAGAGGCAGAGTCCATGGTGGAAAGGATGACATGTCCACCAGATCTGCATACCAAGTCCTGCGTGGCCACGCAGGTGCTATCAAAATCACTGATGCTCTCTCCTGCTTGACCTTGGCAATCAGACGAGGGAGCAGAGGAAACGGTGGAAACACATAAGCCAGGTTAAAGGACCAAGGCGCTGCTAGAGCATCTATCAGCGCTGCCTTGGGATCCGTGGACCTGGATCCGTAACAAGGAAGCTTGGCGTTCTGGCGAGACGCCATGAGATCCAGTTCTGGTTTGCCCCAACGTTGAATCAACTGTGCAAACATTTCCGGATGTAGCTCCCACTCCCCCGGATGAAAAGTCTGTCGACTTAGAAAATCCGCCTCCCAGTTCTCTACTCCTGGGATATGGATAGCTGATAAGTGGCAAGAGTGAATCTCTGCCCAACGAATTATCTTTGAAACCTCCAACATCGCTAGGGAACTCCTTGTTCCCCCTTGATGGTTGATGTAAGCTACAGTCGTGATGTTGTCCGACTGAAATCTGATGAACCTCACTGCCGCTAGCTGAGGCCAAGCCTGAAGAGCATTGAATATCGCTCTTAGTTCCAGAATGTTTATCGGAAGGAGAGCCTCCTCCTGAGTCCATGACCCCTGAGCCTTCAGAGAGTTCCAGACTGCCCCCCAGCCCAGAAGGCTGGCATCTGTTGTTACTATTGTCCAATCTGGCCTGCAGAAGGTCATACCTTTGGACAGATGGACTTGAGATAGCCACCAGAGAAGAGAATCCCTGGTCTCTTGATCCAGATTTAGTAGAGGGGACAAATCTGTGTAATCCCCATTCCACTGACTGAGCATGCAGAGTTGCAGCGGTCTGAGATGTAGGCGGGCAAACGGCACTATGTCCATTGCCGCTACCATTAAGCCGATTACTTCCATACACTGAGCCACTGAAGGGCGAGAAGTAGAATAAAGAACACAGCAGGAATTTAGAAGTTTTGACAACCTGGCCTCTCTCAGGTAAATCCTCATTTCTACAGAATCTATCAGAGTTCCCAGGAAGGAAACTCTTGTGAAAGGGGATAGAGAACTCTTCTTTTCGTTCACTTTCCACCCATGAGACCTCAGGAATGCCAGAACAATGTCCGTATGGGACTTAGCAATTTGGAAATTCGACACCTGTATCAGAATGTCGTCTAAGTAAGGGGCTACTGCTATGCCCCGCGGCCTTAGGACCGCCAGAAGTGACCCCAGAACCTTTGTAAAGATTCTTGGTGCCGTAGCTAACCCAAAGGGAAGAGCCACAAACTGGTAATGCCTGTCTAGGAAGGCGAACCTGAGAAACCGATGATGATCTTTGTGTATTGGAATGTGAAGATAAGCATCCTTTAAGCCCACGGTAGTCATGAATTGACCCTCCTGGAACATAGGTAGGATGGTTCGAATAGTCTCCTTCTTGAAAGATGGAACCCTGAGAAATTTGTTTAGGATCTTGAGATCTAAGATTGGTCTGAAGGTTCCCTCTTTCTTGGGAACCACAAATAGATTTGAATATAATCCTTGCCCCTGTTCCTCCTTTGGAACTGGGTGGATCACTCCCATAACTAGGAGGTCTTGAACACAATGTAAGAATGCCTCTCTCTTTATCTGGTCTGCAGATAATTGTGAAAGGTGAAATCTTCCTTTTGGGGAGGAAGCTTTGAAGTCCAGAAGATATCCCTGGGACACAATTTCCAACGCTCAGGGATCCTGGACATCTCTTGCCCAAGCCTGGGCGAAGAGAGAAAGTCTGCCCCCTACTAGATCCGTTACCGGATCGGGGGCCAATCTTTCATGCTGTCTTAGAGGCAGAAGCAGGCTTCTTGGCCTGTTTACCTTTGTTCCAAGCCTGGTTAGGTCTCCAGACCGGCTTGGACTGGGCAAAATTTCCCTCTTGTTTTGTATTGGAGGAAGATGATGCCGTGCTCGACTTAAAGTTTCGAAAGGCACGAAAATTAGTTTGTTTGGTCCTTAATTTGTTGGACCTATCCTGAGGAAGGGCGTGACCTTTTCCTCCTGTAGTATCAGAAATGATCTCCTTCAGTCCAGGCCCGAATAGGGTCTGCCCCTTGAAGGGAATATTGAGAAGCTTAGACTTTGAAGTAACGTCAGCTACCCAGGATTTAAGCCATAGCGCCCTATGCGCCTGAATAGCAAAACCTGAATTCTTAGCCGTTAGTTTAGTTAAATGAACAACGGCGTCAGAAACAAATGAATTGGCTAGCTTAAGCGCTTTAAGCTTGTCAAGTATATCATCCAATGGAGTTTCTACCTGTAAGGCCTCTTCCAGAGACTCAAACCAGAAGGCCGCAGCAGCAGTGACCGGGGCAATGCATGCAAGAGGCTGGAGAATAAAACCTTGTTGAATAAACATTTTCTTAAGGTAACCCTCTAACTTTTTATCCATTGGATCTAGGAAAGCACAACTGTCCTCGACAGGGATAGTTGTACGCTTAGCTAGGGTAGAAACTGCTCCCTCCACCTTAGGGACCGTTTGCCATAAGTCCCGTGTAGCGGCATCTATTGGAAACATTTTCTTATTAATAGGAGGGGGAGAGAACGGTACACCTGGTCTATCCCATTCCTTAGTAATATTTTCTGAAAACCTTTTAGGTATTGGAAAAACAGTGTAAACAGGCACTGCATAGTATTTATCCAATCTACACAATTTCTCTGGCACTATAATGGTGTCACAGTCATCCAGAGTAGCTAAAACCTCCCTGAGCAACATGCGGAGGTGTTTAAGCTTAAATTTAAATGTAGACATATCAGAATCAGGTTGAAGCATCTTCCCTGAGTCAGAAAAATCACCCACAGAAAGAAGCTCTCCTGCCTCAGCTTCTGCATATTGTGAGGGGATATCAGACATAGCTACTAAAGCGTCAGAGTGCTCTGTATTTTTTCTAGTCCCAGAGCTGTCTCGCTCTCTTTGTAACCCTGGTAGTTTGGACAATACCGCTGTAAGGGTATGATCCATAACTGCCGCCATGTCTTGTAAAGTAAACGCCATGGGCGCGCTAGATGTACTTGGCGCCTCCTGAGCGGGAGTCCCTTGAGCGGGAGTCAAAGGTTCTGACACGTGGGGCGAGTTAGTCGGCATAACTTCCCCCTTGTCAGTTTCCTCTGGTGATAAATCTTTTAAAGACAGAATATGATCTTTATAACAAAGTAAAATCAATACATTTGGTACACATTCTAAGAGGGGGTTCCACAATGGCTTCTAAACATAATGAACAAGGAGTTTCCTCTATGTCAGACATGTTTAAACAGACTAGCAATGAGACCAGCAAGCTTGGAAAACACTTTGATAAATGTAAGCAAGCAAAAAATAAAAACGGTACTGTGCCTTTAAGAGAAACAAATTTTGTCAGAAATTGAAAAACAGTGATAAAAAGCAGTAAATCTTACAAAATTTTTACAGTGTGTATAATAGACTAACAGAGCATTGCACCCACTTGCAAATGGATGATTAACCCCTTAGTTTCAAAACCGGATCAAAAAAACGATATAAACGTTTTTCAACAGTCACAACAAACTGCCACAGCTCTGCTGTGGCCCTACCTGCCCATATAACGATTTTGAAAGGCACAAAAACCCCTCAGAGAGGTCCTAAGTGTTCAGGAGACTCCTTCAGGGAAACTGGATGTCTCAAGCTGCAAAATCTGATGCGCATTTAGGCGCAAAAATAGGCCCCTCCCACCCTGTATTCACAGTGAGAGGGCCTAACAAAACTAACCCTAGGCAAAATCTAGCCAGCCATGTGGAAAAAACTGGGCCCCAATAAAGTTTTATCACCAATATGTATACAAAAACGTTTAAAACACTTTCCAGCAAACGTTTTATTTTTCAGTAATGTGAGAAAGTAATAAGAATATTACCTTTTACAGCAAGCATGATACAAGTCGTTATTAAATCACTGTAATCAAGCTTACCTTAAATAACTCCGGTATTAACAGCATTTTCTAGCATATTCTTTCTCTAGAAAAATTTAAACTGCACATACCTCATAGCAGGAGACCCTGCACGCCATTCCCCCAGCTGAAGTTACCTCTCTCTTCAGTTATGTGTGAGAACAGCAATGGATCTTAGTTACAACCTGCTAAGATCATCAAAGACCACAGGCAGACTCTTCTTCTATTTTCTGCCTGAGGCTAAAATAGTACAACTCCGGTACCATTTGAAAATAACAAACTTTTGATTGAAGATAAACTAAATAAAAAACACCACATCTCTCTAGCTACTTCCTTTCTTGTCGAGAGCTGCAAGAGAATGACTGGGAGTGTCAGTTAGAGGAGGAGCTATATAGACAGCTCTGCTGTGGGTGATCCTCTTGCAGCTTCCTGTTGGGAAGGAGAATATCCCACAAGTAATGGATGATCCGTGGACTGGATACACCTTACAAGAGAAAAGTAACTGCATTTATGTTTCAGACGTTGGGAAACCTCACTCGTGTCATTAGGCTGAGGCTGAACATCAGTCACCATTTTAGCCCACTCCGATCCTGTGAGCTGTTAGGGCACCATATGTAAAGGCGCTGGGATTGGAGTGCAATCGTGTAATGGCAGGACGAACGCTATCTCGATGTTCCGGTTCTCTCATAGGTAGTAGAAGAGGTAGGTTGTATAAGAGGAGCAGCTTCAATTACAGCTCTATGCCGAAATGCGTCAGCTGTATAGTAATGACCTCCTTGTACTTCTTGTTTAGCCTGGTTTCTGGACTTTTATTGTGTGTTTTTGAACAATAAAATTGTAGATTTTATACTTCCGGTTGGTGCTCCGTCTATTTTGTGCTCTTAGTGTATAAGAGGATTACCATATTGATGTCACCTTGTAAGATGATTAATTCATAAGCAAAAAAATCTGCATGCTGCACCCCTCGTTTCTGTGTTCCATGTAGCTGGCTCTTCAGGTATAGTATGCACTAAGCCATTTCGCACTATGAACTAACTCTGGAATCGAGGGCTGACCTCTATGAAGGTCCAAGAGTCAGCTTGCGAGGAGAATCCTCTCAGCAACACTTTGGGGATCTAGCACTCCCTCAGTTTCCCGACTGCATTCCACATCTGCAGAGTCACAGTAAACAGTCCACTCTGAACCACCAGTTTCTGTAGCAGGATTTAAGCCGCTACCTATGAGCGGTAACATAGTCGGGGAAACCTCTATCTGTGAGTCATCATACTGCTCCGGACTTTGCGAACATAGCATAATAATGTTATCTATTTTCAGAGTAAAGCATTTCTCGAAGTGCTCCAGCATAACTTTGATGATGTGATATGTATCCTTCATGACTATATTACAGTGGAGAGAAGCAACAGTCTATGAATAATACTTAGTTACCCGTAATGCGGGGGGGAGGTCGGAGAATCGGTGGATAGGCGGCCCCGCCTAAGGTGTCTGATGTCCAGATAGGGTTCTAACAATCATTAACACCTTAAACTTGGGATCAATCGACTCCTAAATGTAGGCAGAATCATAATCGTGTAGGTTTATCCAAGGATGATGTAGGATTTGAATGATAATTTGTGGATTAACATTATCATGCTTGGAGCTCCTGATATTGCAACCCATCATGGTTGCTCCCTAAACACCCCCCAAATAAATTATTTTAAACAGGATGCTTTTTTATGTATACTCCTGGTGGTAACATTTATAGCAAAGCAACTCCATAATCCCTATTCAATTTCCAAAGCAATTAGCAATATGTGGTTACACACTATTTATTATTATCACAGGGTTATAAAAGTGCAAAAAAAAAAAGAAAAAAAAGAAAATGCTCTGTGTTAAAGCATTTTATTACTCTGCTATTGCTTGCATTTAAATTTGCAACTGGGGTTAAATACATAAAAATCAGCTTCAGAGCAGCAATCATACATGATATTTATAATTACATTAATATGGATATTCTCTTATTCCTACCTTGGCCTCCTGTTCGTTGAAGTTGTTACTGTTAAACATTTGGGCCATAGACTCAAAGGCAGCAGTCAGGGGCAGCATGAACTGAGAAAATTGCTCCTCATCTTCACCTATTGTAAGAGATAACTAAGGTTAATCTATAAGCAAAGCTTCTGTATTGCTCTCAACACCAATGTAGGTGGCAAATACCTAAATCCACCATGAGGAGGCGCCCAAGTGCAGTGTAAAATGTAGTCCTGCAGCGCATATCAGACAGATTGGATTGACTGTTAATGCCCAGGAAGGAAAAGTGCTCACTCTATAACAGTACAAAAATATATCAACAGTTACATTTTTACAGAACATAAGCAATGTAATAAAAAAAAATCTCATAATGGCTGCCTACAATAATACAAGCAGATTAGCACAACATTAAGTAAAAAAAATAATATAGTAGACATGCCAACAAGTCCTTCAATTGAAGAACTGTTATAAACTATAAATATATACATACAATAATTTGTATTCAGAAACAATTAAAGGGACATTCCAGCCAAAATTGGAATCCAGATAGATGCATTTAAGTTTTGAATAGAAGCATTTTTGTAATATACATGTATTTGCAAAAATGTTTCTTATAAAAGCTATAGTAATTTTAAAATACCCAAATGTTGAAACATTTGAAAGTGATGCCGCATAGCTGTAAAAAGCGGACTAGAAAATATCACCTGAACATCTCTATGTAAAAAAGAAAGATATTTTACATCAAAATGTCCTAAGTATTCAAGCCCCATTGCAAAGGACTTTAAGCAGCAAATCTGTATGTCTGTCCCGGGACAGGCAAGGGAGTGAGCTTCGTGCACACTCATTATTTTCCTATTCAGTTTAAGGAAGTTTACTATGAAATCTCATGATAGTTAAGTTAACTCTTGTGAGATCACAGAAAAAGAGTTCATGGCATCAGCACTGCTGATGCTGATTGGCTGCAGTTCATTTCTTCATTATTTTTTTTACCTGCAGCTGGACAGCAGCTGAAGTATAACTTTTTACACAGGACTTACTCTGATAAACTGAGGAAATTGTGAGGTAAAATATCTTCCTTTTTTACATAGAGATGCTCAGGTGATATTTTCCTGTCAGCTTTATACAGTTATACTGCATCAGTTTCAAGTGATTTAGCATATGAGTATTATGTCCCTTAAAGTACGTGCACCAGAACTTTAAATACAGCACTTGCCCAGAGAGACTAAGGTGCTTGCACCATCTGGTAATGACTCAATGTGTTCATTGCTGACATGGTACAAGCCCACTGGGCCTGCTGCACTGAGAATATCTAGTTATGCTTCACATGCAGAGACAAATGTTAACACTAAAAGAGTGATAACTTTTACTAGAAGCATTTTTTCAATACATGTATAGTGCAAATATGTTTTTATTCAAAGATGTAATTTATCTATGTGCATTTACATTTTGATAGGAATGTCCCTTTAACTCCTCTCTTTGCTTACTAGAGAAAGTCTTTAAATATGATAGAAAACCAAAATACTAAACAAAGATACTCACTGTGTGATTGTTTAACATGAACTGTACAGCGCTAAGTTTCACCAACTTCCTTACACTGCTGTATGTGCATTTGTGTTAAGGACAAGGGCAGTGTATACAGATAAAAACACACAAACAATTAGGTATTATATTTTGTGCTCCCAATCAAACTTCAAAGCTACCCCTTGTTAAGGATATCCTATGGAGAGGTCATTAAGCAGCTGTAAAGTCTTGGAAGTGATTGGCTCACAGCGGCCCCAAAACTTCAGATTAGTGATTCTGTAAAAAACAAAAACAAACGTCTTATACATCACAGGAAAAAAAAAAGGCACATATAAAACAATATCTGTGGATACTATCTTGATGGCACAGGTCTAAGACATGGAAAAGCATTCATTACTTTCTTGACAAAGTTGAAATATTTGACTCATTACTTTCTACTACTCTACTTCCTTTTAAAGCTAACTTCACATATGCCCAGAGTTAGATGAACAAAAACAGAGATTAACTGATGTTTTACAATAAGTTCAAGGGACAGTAAGTGACTGGTTATGCATACTGCATCTAAATAATATTGAGCAGGGTAAGGAGCAAGATCTCATTTAAAAAAAAATAAATATATAAATAAAAAGCAGAAGGACTGAGGTGACCGGTACAGTGGTTTATATATTAACCATGGGAGTTCTAAGCTTACATTTAACAAGTGAATTAAATATCAATTAAAGACCAGTAAGTACAGTTTACTCCAATTCTTTAAATAGATTGTAGTTTAAAGTTATGTTTGCTTTCCCTTTAATGCCCTTGGGTGTGAAAATCTACGCTGTTAAAGGGACAGTCTACACCAGAATTTTTATTGTTTTAAAAGATAGATAACATAATTTATGCTTACCTGATAAATTCCTTTCTTCTGTAGTGTGATCAGTCCACGGGTCATCATTACTTCTGGGATATTACTCCTCCCCAACAGGAAGTGCAAGAGGATTCACCCAGCAGAGCTGCATATAGCTCCTCCCCTCTACGTCACTCCCAGTCATTCGACCAAGGACCAACGAGAAAGGAAAAGCCAAGGGTGAAGTGGTGACTGGAGTATAAATTAAAAAATATTTACCTGCCTTAAAAACAGGGCGGGCCGTGGACTGATCACACTACAGAAGAAAGGAATTTATCAGGTAAGCATAAATTATGTTTTCTTCTGTTAAGTGTGATCAGTCCACGGGTCATCATTACTTCTGGGATACCAATACCAAAGCAAAAGTACACGGATGACGGGAGGGATAGGCAGGCTCTTTATACAGAAGGAACCACTGCCTGAAGAACCTTTCTCCCAAAAATAGCCTCCGATGAAGCAAAAGTGTCAAATTTGTAAAATTTGGAAAAAGTATGAAGCGAAGACCAAGTTGCAGCCTTGCAAATCTGTTCAACAGAGGCCTCATTCTTGAAGGCCCAAGTGGAAGCCACAGCTCTAGTAGAATGAGCTGTAATTCTTTCAGGAGGCTGCTGTCCAGCAGTCTCATAAGCTAAACGAATTATGCTACGAAGCCAAAAAGAAAGAGAGGTAGCGGAAGCTTTTTGACCTCTCCTCTGCCCAGAGTAAATGACAAACAGAGAAGACGTTTGTCGAAATTCCTTAGTTGCCTGTAAGTAAAATTTTAGAGCACGGACTACATCCAGGTTGTGCAGTAGACGTTCCTTCTTTGAAGAAGGATTTGGGCATAAAGAAGGAACAACAATCTCTTGATTGATATTCCTGTTAGTAACTACCTTAGGTAAGAACCCAGGTTTAGTACGCAGGACTACCTTATCCGAATGAAAAATCAAATAAGGAGAATCACAATGTAAGGCTGATAATTCAGAGACTCTTCGAGCCGAGGAAATAGCCATTAAAAATAGAACTTTCCAAGATAACAACTTTATATCAATGGAATGAAGGGGTTCAAACGGAACGCCCTGTAAAACATTAAGAACAAGGTTTAAACTCCATGGTGGAGCAACAGTTTTAAACACAGGCTTAATTCTGGCCAAAGCCTGACAAAAAGCCTGGACGTCAGGAACTTCTGACAGACGTTTGTGTAACAGAATGGACAGAGCTGAGATCTGTCCCTTTAATGAACTAGCAGATAAACCCTTTTCTAAACCTTCTTGTAGAAAAGACAATATCCTAGGAATCCTAACCTTACTCCAAGAGTAACCTTTGGATTCACACCAATATAGGTATTTACGCCATATCTTATGGTAAATCTTTCTGGTAACAGGTTTCCTAGCCTGTATTAAGGTATCAATAACTGACTCAGAAAATCCACGTCTTGATAAAATCAAGCGTTCAATTTCCAAGCAGTCAGCTTCAGAGAAGTTAGATTTTGATGTTTGAAGGGACCCTGTATCAGAAGGTCCTGTTTCAGAGGTAGAGACCAAGGTGGACAGGATGACATGTCCACCAGGTCTGCATACCAAGTCCTGCGTGGCCACGCAGGTGCTATTAGAATCACTGATGCTCTCTCTTGTTTGATTCTGGCAATCAATCGAGGAAGCAACGGGAAGGGTGGAAACACGTAAGCCATCCTGAAGTCCCAAGGTGCTGACAGAGCATCTATCAGGACTGCTCCTGGATCCCTGGATCTGGACCCGTAACGAGGAAGCTTGGCGTTCTGTCGAGACGCCATGAGATCTATCTCTGGTTTGCCCCAACGTCAAAGTATTTGGGCAAAGACCTCCGGATGAAGTTCCCACTCCCCCGGATGAAAAGTCTGACGACTTAAGAAATCCGCCTCCCAGTTCTCCACTCCCGGGATGTGGATTGCTGACAGGTGGCAAGAGTGAGACTCTGCCCAGCAAATTATCTTTGATACTTCCATCATAGCTAGGGAGCTTCTTGTCCCTCCCTGATGGTTGATGTAAGCTACAGTCGTGATGTTGTCCGACTGAAACCTGATGAACCCCCGAGTTGTCAACTGGGGCCAAGCCAGGAGGGCATTGAGAACTGCTCTCAATTCCAGAATGTTTATTGGCAGGAGACTCTCCTCCTGACTCCATTGTCCCTGAGCCTTCAGAGAATTCCAGACGGCACCCCAACCTAGAAGGCTGGCGTCTGTTGTTACAATTGTTCAGTCTGGTCTGCTGAATGGCATCCCCCTGGACAGATGTGGCCGAGAAAGCCACCATAGAAGAGAATTTCTGGTCTCTTGATCCAGATTCAGAGAAGGGGATAAGTCTGAGTAATCCCCATTCCACTGGCTTAGCATGCACAGTTGCAGTGGTCTGAGGTGTAAGCGTGCAAAGGGTACTATGTCCATTGCCGCTACCATTAAGCCGATTACCTCCATGCATTGAGCCACTGACGGGTGTTGAATGGAATGAAGGGTGCGGCAAGCACTTTGAAGTCTTGTTAGCCTGTCCTCTGTCAGGTAAATCTTCATTTCTACAGAATCTATAAGAGTCCCCAGGAAGGGAACTCTTGTGAGTGGAACGAGTGAACTTTTCTTTTCGTTAACCTTCCATCCATGTGACCTTAGAAATGCCAGCACTAACTCTGTATGAGACTTGGCAGTTTGAAAGCTTGAAGCTTGTATCAGAATGTCGTCTAGGTATGGAGCTACCGAGATTCCCCGCGGTCTTAGTACCGCCAGAAGAGCACCCAGAACCTTTGTGAAGATTCTTGGAGCTGTAGCCAATCCGAATGGAAGAGCCACAAACTGGTAATGCCTGTCTAGGAAGGCAAACCTTAGGTACCGATAATGATCTTTGTGAATCGGTATGTGAAGGTAAGCATCTTTTAAATCTACAGTGGTCATGTATTGACCCTCTTGGATCATAGGTAAAATTGTCCGAATAGTCTCCATCTTGAACGATGGAACTCTTAGGAATTTGTTTAGGATCTTTAAGTCCAGGATTGGTCTGAAAGTTCCCTCTTTTTTGGGAACCACAAACAGATTTGAGTAAAACCCCTGTCCCTGTTCCGATCGTGGAACTGGATGGATTACTCCCATTAACAAGAGCTCTTGTACGCAGCGTAGAAACGCCTCTTTCTTTGTCTGGATTGTTGACAATCTTGACAGATGAAATCTCTCTCTTGGAGGAGAGTATTTGAAGTCCAGAAGGTATCCCTGAGATATTATCTCTAGCGCCCAGGGATCCTGAACATCTCTTGCCCAAGCCTGGGCGAAGAGAGAAAGTCTGCCCCCCACTAGATCCGATCCCGGATCGGGGGCCCTCAATTCATGCTGTTTTAGGGGCAGCAGCAGGTTTCCTAGTCTGCTTGCCCTTGTTCCAGGACTGGTTAGGTTTCCAGCCTTGTCTGTAGGGAGCAACAGCTCCTTCCTGTTTTGGTGCAGAGGAAGTTGATGCTGCTCCTGCTTTGAAATTACGAAAGGAACGAAAATTAGACTGTCTAGTCTTGGCTTTGGCTTTGTCCTGAGGCAGGGCATGGCCTTTACCTCCTGTAATGTCAGCGATAATCTCTTTCAACCCGGGCCCGAATAAGGTCTGCCCTTTGAAAGGTATATTAAGCAATTTAGACTTAGAAGTAACATCAGCTGACCAGGATTTTAGCCACAGCGCCCTGCGTGCCTGAATGGCGAATCCTGAATTCTTTGCCGTAAGTTTAGTAAGATGTACTACGGCCTCCGAAATGAATGAATTAGCTAGTTTAAGGACTCTAAGCCTGTCCGTAATGTCGTCCAGAGTAGCTGAACCAATGTTCTCTTCCAGAGACTCAATCCAGAATGCCGCTGCAGCCGTGATCGGCGCAATGCATGCAAGGGGTTGCAATATAAAACCTTGTTGAACAAACATTTTCTTAAGGTAACCCTCTAACTTTTTATCCATTGGATCTGAAAAAGCACAGCTATCCTCCACCGGGATAGTGGTACGCTTAGCTAAGGTAGAAACTGCTCCCTCCACCTTAGGGACCGTTTGCCATAAGTCCCTTGTGGTGGCGTCTATTGGAAACATTTTTCTAAATATCGGAGGGGGTGAGAACGGCACACCGGGTCTATCCCACTCCTTAGTAACAATTTCAGTAAGTCTCTTAGGTATAGGAAAAACCTCAGTACTCGTCGGTACCGCAAAATATTTATCCAACCTACACATTTTCTCTGGTATTGCAACTGTGTTACAATCATTCAGAGCCGCTAACACCTCCCCTAGTAATACACGGAGGTTTTCCAGTTTAAATTTAAAATTTGAAATATCTGAATCCAGTCTGTTTGGATCAGAACCGTCATCCACAGAATGAAGTTCTCCGTCCTCATGTTCTGCCACCTGTGACGCAGTGTCTGACATGGCCCTAATATTATCAGCGCACTCTGTTCTCACCCCAGAGTGATCACGCTTACCTCTTAGTTCTGGTAATTTAGCCAAAACCTCAGTCATAACAGTAGCCATATCCTGTAATGTGATTTGTAATGGCCGCCCAGATGTACTCGGCGCTACAATATCACGCACCTCCCTCTGAGCGGGAGATGTAGGTACTGACACGTGAGGCGAGTTAGTCGGCATAACTCTCCCCTCGTTGTTTGGTGAAATTTGTTCAATTTGTACAGATTGACTTTTATTTAAAGTAGCATCAATACAGTTAGTACATAAATTTCTATTGGGCTCCACTTTGGCATTGCAACAAATGACACAGGTATCATCCTCTGAATCAGACATGTTTAACACACTAGCAAATAAACTTGCAACTTGGAAATACAATTCAATTAGAATAATATTAAAATGTACTGTGCCTTTAAGAAGCACAGAAGATCTATGACAGTTGAAAATTAATAAATTGAAACAGTTATAGCCTCAATCCTTGTAAACAACACAACTTTAGCAAAGGTTTAATCCCATTAGCAAAGATAACAAATTCTGAAAGCAGAAAACAAATTACAGAATAAACGTTTTTTATCTCAGTCAAACTATAATTCTCACAGCTCTGCTGAGAGAAATTACCTCCCTCAAAATAAGTTTTGAAGACCCCTGAGCTCTGTAGAGATGAACCGGATCATGCAGGGAATACAATGAGTTGCTGACTGAAATATTTGATGCATAGAAAAAGCGCCAAAAAACGGCCCCTCCCCCTCACACACAGCAGTGAGGGAGAACAGAAACTGTCAGAAAAACAGATTAAGCAACTGCCAAGTGGAAAAATAGTGCCCAAACATTTATTCACACAGTACCTCAGCAAATGAAAACGATTTTACATTCCAGCAAAAACGTTAAACATAATCTCTAGTTATTAAACAGCTTTATGTATTTCTTACAGTGTAATTCTAGTGAAGTACCATTCCCCAGAATACTGAAGTGTAAAGTATACATACATGACATTATATCGGTATGGCAGGATTTTCTCATCAATTCCATTGTCAGAAAATAAAAACTGCTACATACCTCTATGCAGATTCATCTGCCCGCTGTCCCCTGATCTGAAGTTTACCTCACTCCTCAGATGGCCGAGAACAGCAATATGATCTTAACTACTCCGGCTAAAATCATAGCAAAACTCTGGTAGATTCTTCTTCAAACTCTGCCAGAGAGGTAATAACACACTCCGGTGCTATTTTAAAATAACAAACTTTTGATTGAAGATATAAAACTAAGTATAATCACCATAGTCCTCTCACACATCCTATCTAGTCGTTGGGTGCAAGAGAATGACTGGGAGTGACGTAGAGGGGAGGAGCTATATGCAGCTCTGCTGGGTGAATCCTCTTGCACTTCCTGTTGGGGAGGAGTAATATCCCAGAAGTAATGATGACCCGTGGACTGATCACACTTAACAGAAGAAAATCCCTTTATTACCCATTCCCCAGTTTTGCATAACCAACACAGTTATAATAATATACTTTTAACCTCTGTGATTATCTAGTATCTAAGCCTCTGCAAACTGCCCCTTTTTTCAGTTCTTTTGCCAGACTTGCAGTCTAGCCAATCAGTGCCTGCTCTCAGATAACTTCACGTGCACGAGCACAGTGTTATCTATATGAAATACGTGAACTAACACCCTCTAGTGGTGAAAAACTGTTAAAATGCAATCTGAAAGAGGTGGGCTTCAAGGTCTAAGAAATTAGCATATGAACCTCCTAGGTTAAGCTTTCAACTAAGAATACCAAGAGAACAAAGCAAAATTGGTGATAAAAGTAAATTGGAAAATTTTTAAAATTACATGCTCTATCTGAATCATGAAAGTTTATTTTGGCCTAGACTGTCCCTTTAATATAGTGCTTTGAAAAACAAAATGTATGCTTATCTGATAAATGTATTCATTTCATGGTGGCGAGAATCCACAAGCAATTACTCCTGGGAGTTCAACTCCTGGCCACTAGGAGGAGGCGAAGATACCCAACATCCAACATATAGCTGAGAGAAGGAGAAAATAGAGAAGTAGAAAAAAGGACAAAGCAGGGTAAATGAGGTGCATACTAAGCTGCTGTGAAATGGAAAAATAAAATTGGACGGACTCTCAACACTATGAAAGAAATTAATTTATCTATCAGGTAAGCATAAATTTTATTTTATTTCATAAGGTGGTGAGAGTCCATGAGTCATTACTCCTGGGAATTAATACCCAAGCTTGGAGTCCACAAGTAACTGGGTGGGAAAGGTTAAGGCAGGCACCTAATTACCAGCTACTAAGTCTGTAGGACAATTTCAAATGCTATCCCAAAAGAAAGAGTTAAGAAGGCCAAGTTGCTTCTGTTCAAACTATACAACAGAAACCCCATTTTAAAAGAAAGCAGAATGGGCTGTACAAATTCTGGAAGGAATTTCCTGCTTCCAAGAAGCCATACTTAATGTCTGCTTTCATCAGGAAGTAACAAGTGCAGTCTTCTGACTCATAAGTGGACACATTAAATTAACCATAAACTTTAAATTTTAAGGAAAAAAAATCTTATCCTAATAGAAAATAAGATAAGGAGTGTTACAAGAAAAGGCAAAGAAACCAAACTCTGCCGGTGAAAATATTGCAAAAGAAACAAACACTTTCAAAATAAGCAGAATGTTTAAATCATTCCTAGATATAAAAGAGTTTGAAAATCTCTTAAAACCACTTAGATTTTAAGGAAGAGAAAATGTCTAACTATCAGACTTACTCTGACAAGATCAAGAACAAAGATCTGAATGTCAGAGACTTAATAAACTTGCAGATTCGTCCCAAACTAAAATCTTTTTTTTGCAAGAATTGAAGAATTCCTGATAATTCTGAGAAATACTGTCAAAAAACTTATCACACCAGGAAAGAGAAAAAAATGGTGATAAAACTAGCTTGTTACAGTCTGCCATGCCTGAATAAAGGTCTCTTTTATCTTGTATAAAAACTAGTATATGAATCAAGACTTCCTGAAAATGGACTCTTCCCCCAGACCTGCGAAAAACATCACTAAACTGTTGTTAAAAATACAGTTAAATTGGAAAAAATGGAATCCATAAATGAAACCACTACAATACCCTAAGGAGATATTACTGATAAAGGAGAACCCATGCAAAAAGTCTGGGAGCTATAGTAAGTTTCAAAATGAAGAAATACAAACATAAGTGTTTGTCTAGTACACGGTTCATCAAACTTTTTTTTCCCCCCAAGACCCAGTCCCATGATACCACATACCTTTGTGGCCCTATTTTAATGCTTGGTCTGAAAATTTCTGAAGTAATATACAACAAGATAGCTGCAATTTTTGGCAAAGTGAATAAAATGTGTGCATACTTTATTCCTGATTGTAAAGAAACTTAAAAATGTTGTAAAAGGTAATAACACTCACCACACACACTCTCATACAACATACACACTCTCATACAACACACACACACTCTTCTACAACACACACACAAACTCTTCTACAACACACACACATTAGTCGTGACCCAGTAAACATGGTGTTGCGACCCAGTAATGGGTATCGACCCGTGGTTTGAAGAACCCTGGTCTTGAAGGACCGTGAAGATAGGAATATGAAGGAAAGCATCCTCCTAATCTATTGTGAACTGAAATTATCCTTGATGAACTAAAGTAAAAAGGACCAAACAGATCCATCTTGAAAACAGAATTTCTAAGGAACCTGTAAAAGTTTTGTGATCCAACCTATATCATAAAAGTTCCCCCTTATTGGGAACAAAGAACAGACTGGAATACAATCTGGATCCAGAACTATCACCTCCTAGATTCTAGAACAAGGATAGAGGAGGGATAAAGGAACTCCTGAATGTACAGAATCTTTCAGAAAGAAGTCAGAATAAGAGTCATTGATTAAAATGTTGGCCTGATACCCATACTGTAAACATAGGAAATTTTGATTAGAATCCAGAGATTATGGACATACTGCGACTAAGCCTTATAAGAAACTAGTGACTGCAACTGGATTCAAACCTGTAACATTTGGCTTATGAGTCAGCAAACAGAACCACTGACACAACAGCCCCTTTAAAGGAAGACAGTCGAAGCTGGGTTCAGACCCTGAATCTTCCACTTGTAAGGCTGCTTTCTTACGCACTAAGACAGAGAGGCTCTCTTATGAGAAAGGAATAACCTACATTCTACCCAAAAAGAATCTGGATTGGTGGTTTATTTAAAAGTTATATATAAGAGGAAAAAGGCCTCTTAGATTATTAGACCTCATTCCAAATAAAACTAGACTTCCAGGCAGCACTGGAAAAATAAAAAATTTGCGAAAAGGAGGAAATATAGGTTCATAGAATGACTAAGGCACGAAAATGTCTATTAAAATCTGAATTTTTCTTTAGACTTCATGTCCTGAAGAAGGAAGTTCCTAATCTTCCAGTTATAGTAGTGGTAATAAAATAATGGTATGTAACCAAGAAAAATAAGGCTCTATCCAGAAAAAAAGCAGAGAAGACCATTTCTTCTGACCATGGATTAAACCACAGAGCTCTTCTGAGTGGATAGCAAAAGTCATATATTAGCATTAATAGGATGACTTTGTTAATAAAAAATTTGCTAACTTTAGAATTTTCAAAATCTTCAACAGAAGTTTCTAAAACGATATGAGACAAAGTTTCAAATCAAAGTGAATCAGCTGCAATTTCCACAGCGATGATAAAGCAGTTGAAAACAGGGAAACCAAATTAAGCATCCATAGGGTCCCAGAAAAATGAACTATCAATCAAATGGCTGAGGTGGAAATAGTAACTCCCACTTTGAAAAGATTACTCAAAGCTCTACAATAGGAGCTGATAAAGGGAACATCTTTAAAAACTCAGAAAATTGAGCAAAGTAATTCCTGGCGTGGTATATTCCTTGGCGAAAAAATTCTGAAATGGCCTCAGATTAGGAATAGGAAATACATCTGGAGGTGAAGCAAAAGTAGTGAAAACAAATTATTTGACTTTTTTTGTAGCTGGACTGCCGTATTCCGAGATTCAGAACAACCAGATAATTTACTGTAGAAAGATTATCAGTCCAAAACTATGCACTGACTTGGAGGAGACATAGTAATCCTATCTGCAGAAGTTGTAGAGTGTAGAAGTCTAGAATCCTGATGTAGAACTCCCCTGTACAGAGTGTAGAAGTCTTGAATCCTGATGTCGAACTCCCCTGTACAGAACGTAGAAGTCTTGAATCCTGATGTAGAACTCCCCTGTACAGAGTCCTGTACAATGGAAACAAAACGAGGACAGACTCCTTTAGAGGAAAATATATAGAATTAATTTGGTTAGAATGCCTACACATACAAAGATCCATACAAAATTCCAAAGCTGAAAAAATAGCAATAAAACAAAATTTATGCTTACCTGATAAATTTATTTATTTCTTGACACGGTGAGTCCACGGATCATCAATTACTGTTGTGAATATCACTACTGACCAGCAGGAGGAGGCAAAGAGCAAAGCTGTAAAGTATCACACTTCCCTTCCCACAACTCCCAGTCATTCGACCAAAGGAAAAGGAGAGGAAGGAAACAACACAAGGTGCAGAGGTGTCTGAGGGTTATATAAAAAAACTGTCTGAAAACAGGGAGGGCCGTGGACTCACTGTGTCAAGAAATAAATACATTTATCAGGTAAGCATAGATTTTGTTATCTTTCTTAAGACAATGCATAGGCTTTCTTAAGACAATGCATAGGCTCAAACGGAGCCTGTTGTAAAACCTTAAGAACAAGATTAAAGGGCCATAATACCCAAATGTTTAAACACTTGAAAGTGATGCAGTATAGCTGTAAAAAGCTGAATAGAAAATATCTCCTGAACATCTCTATGTAAAAAAGAAAGATATTTTACCTCAAAAGTTCCTCAGTAGCCACATCCCATTGTAAAGGATTTCTAAGCAGCATTTTAGTGTGTCTGTCCTAGGACAGCTTAGGGGATGAGACTCGTGCACTCTCATATTATTTCACCAATCAGGTAAAGGAAGATTACTATGAAATCTCATGAGCGTTAAGTCAAATCTCATAAGATCACAGTAAGAGTTCATGACCTCAGCACTGCTGATGCTGATTGGCTGCTGTTCATTTCTTCATTTTTATTTTTTTTTAACCTGCAGCTGGGAGCAGGTGAAGTATAACTTTTTACACAGAACTTACTCTGCTGAGCTGAGGAAATTGTGAGGTAAAATATCTTCCTTTTTTACATAGAGATGCTCAGGTGATATTTTCCTGTCAGCTTTTTACAGTTATACTGCATCAGTTTCAAGTGATTTAACATATGAGTATTATGTCCCTTTAAGGCTCCAAGGTGGAGCAACTGATTTAACTCACAGAAACGGCGCGCAGCGAGTAGAGACACGCCCCCCTTAATGGATCCGGCTAGGAAACGTCTAGCCGTAAAAATAAGCCGTTATCCCAAACTAACAGCCTCTACATAAAATGACTGCACAATTAAGCAGTCCACTCTGAGCCACCAATAAAATAAAATGTCTCTTCTATTCCCAAACTCTACCGCCACACAGTACCCTGCCCCTGCCAAAAAGTAACCCCGATCCCCAGGATTAAGCCCCATAGTGCAGGCATGTGTTGAAGTGGATAAGAGATGATAGAATATAAAAACATGGCACTTACCTGCATTCTTGACTGTCCGGCAGGAGGACAGTTGCCTGGTATGAGAGAAAGCCACTCCTCACAGAGACCTAGGACAAAAGAAATGTACAGAACTCTGGCATTCTGAGAGAGGGCAGCAAGATGTTAGGAAAAACGCAGTCAGGCCCACCCCACAAGTTCGTAACTGCTTTAAAGCTACCACAGCCCTGCTGAAGAGACTAACATGGAATACAGCTATACCCAGATTGTGATGGAAGATCAGAGCAAGCCTGCCCTGGCTTCAAAATAAAAGACAAATCTTGATAGAAGAATCTTACACAGACACCTATTACTTCACCTCCTCCTTGCACTGAAGGCAAAGAGAATGACTAGGGGTTGTGGGAAGGGAAGTGATACTTAACAGCTTTGCTGTGGTGCTCTTTGCCTCCTCCTGCTGGTCAGGAGTGATATTCCCAACAGTAATTGAAGATCTGTGGACTCACCGTGTCTTAAGAAAGAAAAAAAAGCTTGCACATAAACAAAATAAGATATAAAATATATAAGAATGGTTACCACTAAATTAATTTAAATGTGCACATTTGAACAAACTAAACAGTAAATAAATCACAGTAAATTATAATACTGGGACTTTATGAAAAAAATAGTTCCAAGTTGAAGCAGCAGGTAAAAAAATATATAAAAAAATAACATATCCTTTATTCCTTTAAAAACATGTACAAAGGACATACAACAGCATGGATAAGGTTCAAGCAAGTAAACTCTGACCGGTTTCGGTCATATTGACCGTAATCATAGAATAGCACCTGTTAGGGGGTGCTCCCTTATATGCTGAACAATCCATATTCATTGGTTAAAAACATTTTGTGTATTGCTGATCACCTTAACCCTTTACATACCAGATTTCCCTTTAAACACAGATTGGGAAATAAGCAATGTAATTTATACATAGGTACATAAATACAAAAGTTGCAGACAATAAAAAATGAAGAAACAAATATAGAGAGTACAAGCTAGAGAGTTAGTACAATAACCCAGAGAACAATATAAATTAGAATATTTAGAGCAATAAGTCTTTTAAATTAGATAGCTGTAAAATCAATACTTAAGAGGAGATATACAGACATGATGATTACAGCATAAGCATTCATGTTTTAATCAATGTGTGTGGTAAAACCAATAAACAAAATCTCTTTAATGTTGTTTGACCACTCTCATTATTAATAGAGGGAGATATAATTTCTAACTGCCTCTTAATGTATAGAGAAGTGGCACACACAATAAAAGTAAACACGAACAAGGAAGCAAAAAAGAGCAAGTGTGGATTTGAACGGGCCTATAGTGATTAAACAGATTAACAATAACCTTGTAGATAGATAACCAAATAAAACACTATCGAAACGTACATTAGGATAAAGTGTATATTACTAAACTACGCGGTATATACTGTTTTATCTATGTGTTTAACCAATATAAACTTATAAATCATTGAAGTCTGAACACATAGTCCTAATAAGAAAGGGGGCCCATATATTCACTAGCCTAAAAAAGGGAGATCTCATATATGTCTATACTCCTAATACGATTATTTCTGCCAGTAATTTATGATGTCATATTCAGAGTTGTAACCATATGGTATTAAGCACTTAGTTTTAAAAATCCAGTATGTTTCTTGTTTACATAGTATAGATAACTTATCACCGCCCCTGGGCGGTGTAGTTATCTGTTCTATGGCTTGCCATTTGAAGGACCTGACGTCCTGATGGTGAAATTCAATAAAGTGAGTGGAAAGTGCTGAACAGGTACGTTTGTTGGAAATGTAAGAAAGATGTTCTCTTATGCGCTTACCTACTTTTCTGGTAGTTCTACCTGTATATTGTTTTTTACAGATAGTGCATTCAATGATATAAATTACAAATGTACTTTTGCAGTTGACACAGCCTTTGGTGTTAAATTCTTCTCCCGTTACATGGGACTTGAATGTTTGCGAAATATTTATATGCTCACAAGAGGTACAAACTTTTTTGCCACATTTAAATGTGCCATTATGTCTCAACCATGATGACCCTGAATGTTTGTCACTCTTTAACATACTTGGGGCTAAGATGTTACCTAGGGTCACATTTCTTTTTGGGACAAACATACAGCCCTGTTCAATTATGTCCCTTAGATCCTTGTCCCCCCTTAGTATTGGTAAAAATTTTTTAATGATTTTACAGACTTCATCATATTGAGAGGAATATGAAGTGATGAATTTAAGACTCTGTTTTGAATTTGTAGAGTTTCGTGTTGATTTTTCTAATGCACTTGCCCTATTGATGTCCTTAACTTCAAAAAATGCTTTGTCTATAACTCGGGTGGGATAACCCCTTTTTTGCATTCTCATTTTTAAATCTCTGCTCTCCATCCGAAAGGCATCCTCAAGTGTGCAATTTCTCTTTGCCCGCAGGAACTGACTTTTCGCAATTCCTTTGAACACATGTTTCGGATGGCAACTGCGGGCATGTAAAAGACTGTTGCCCGAAATAGGCTTACGGTAGAGAGCAGAGATAATGGTTCCTCCTTCAGAATTTCCTGTAAGTGAGATGTCAAGAAAGTTAATGTTCTTTTTTTGCCAATCATAAGTGAATTGTAGTCCTACCCTATTATTGTTTAGGGTGGTAACAAACTCCTTAGCAGTTTCAGAGTCAGATGACCACACTATCAGTAGGTCATCAATGAACCTGACATATTTCACTATGTGCTCAGATGGGGTGGTACTACCTCCATAGACGTGGCCCCGCTCCCACCAACCCATATATAGGTTGGCATAGGAGGGGGCAAATTTGGCCCCCATAGCAGTGCCACGTCTCTGGAGGTAGTAGCACCCCTGAAACATAAAGAAATTGTGTTCTAATAGAAACTTCACAATTCTTACAATCAGATTTTTAAAATTGACTGAAAGATCAGTGAGTAAGTCCAGGAAAAAACTCACAGCTTGCAGACCCTGGGTGTGAGGGATGGAGGAGTACAGAGACACGGCGTCAATGGTAAGCCAACTGTACTCCTCCCTCCACGTCACAGTCTCCAGAACCTGCAATGCATGGGAAGTATCTCGTATGTAGCTGGGTAACGACAGAACCATGGGCTGTAGAAAATCATCTACCCACTTGGATAAGGGTTCCATTAAGGAACCTATACCAGCCACTATAGGCCTCCCTTTGACCTCACATATGCTTTTGTGAACCTTTGGGAGGTGGTGGAAGATGGGTGTCACTGGATCTTTGACCATACAATGGTTAGCTGTTTCTTGATCCATAAGACCCTCCTCCACCACCTCATCCAAAAGGTGTGATAACTCTCTAGAGTACATAGCAGTAGGATTTCTGGATAGAACGGTATAAGTATCCAAATCTCCAAGTTGCCTTAACGCTTCATTTACATAATCAAGTTTGTCCATGACTACCACGCTCCCACCTTTGTCAGATTGCCTGATCACAATCTCTTCATTCTTTTGTAGATTGAGTATTGCTTCCCTTTCCCTATTAGTCAGGTTAGAGGAACTGGAGAGTGAGGAATCACTAAGTTTGGTAAGATCCTCAACCACCCTCTCATGAAACACCTCCAGAATTTTTCCTCTAGCCTGAGTGGGATAGAATTGTGATTTGCTTTTGAGTCTTGGTGCAACCTTTTGGACCTGTGAGGAACTTATTTCATAGTTTTCTCTGCTTAGGTCTTCAAGTGTTACTAAGGCACATGTGTCTTCAAAGGAGGTGTGTTGGCTAACATTGGTATTGAG
Source organism: Bombina bombina (assembly GCF_027579735.1). Lineage (NCBI taxonomy): Eukaryota > Metazoa > Chordata > Amphibia > Anura > Bombinatoridae > Bombina > Bombina bombina. The sequence goes on along the minus strand of NC_069504.1, from coordinate 733,379,245 downwards.
TATAGGGAGAGTCATGGCTTCTGGAGTTAGTTGTGCTTTGTCCCTATAGAATTTTCTCAGAGTTAGATCTCTTGTCAATTTGTTCAAATCTAATATAGTCTGAAAAAGATTGAACTTTCTAGAAGGGACAAAGCCCAAACCCAAATTGAGAAGTCTGGTTTCAGTTTCTGTGAGCTGATAGCTGGAGATATTAATCACCATATTTATTGGTACTTTTTGATCTTGTGGTTTTTCCCTCTGAGTGTATATCTCTGAGTTAGCCCCTGTAATAGACAATAAATGAGAGCCATAAAGTAAGACTCTCCTGGAACTACTATAGTAAAATAGTATGTCAAATTTTATATATTATTTTAATACACTTTTCAATACAGTGTACTGAAAGTATAATAATGGTGTATAAATCACTTTTTAACAGTAACTGAAACCGCTAATAAACATGACTGAGAAAGACAAGTGCAAGAAAAGGAAGACAAGTATACAATATCCCCAAAAATTACACACCTAAATTGAGAAGAATTAAATGACTATTTTCTTGCTCTTGGTGAACTAAGAACGCACCCTCTCCTAGCGAATGCCGGATCTGCTCTGCTGCACTGAAGGATAGCTGCTGCAACCAGAGCAGAAAAAAGATACTTTCACACAGAAATAAATGGCTGCCGCTTGCACTGCCAGATAATTAAAGGGACAGTCAAGTCCAAAAAAAAAAACTTTCATGTTTCAAATTAGGGCATGTAATTTTAAACAACTTTCCAATTTACTTTTATCACAAATTTTGCTTTGTTCTCTTGGTATTCTTAGTTGAAAGCTAAACCTAGGAGGTTCATATGCTAATTTCTTAGACCTTTAAGGCCGCCTCTAATCTAAAAGCATTTTGATAGTTTTTCACCACTAGAGGGCTTTAGTTCATGTGTTTCATATTGATAACATTGAGCTCATGCAAGTGAATTTACCATGGAGACAGCTCTGATTGGCTAAACTGCAAGAATGTCAAAAGAACTGAAATAAGGGCGCAGTCTGCTGAGGCTTAGATACAAGGTAATTACAGAGGTAAAACTTGTATAATTATAACTGTGTTGGTTATGAAAAACTGGGGAAATGGTAATTAAGGGATTATCTATCTTTTAAAACAACAAAAATTCTGGTGTTGACTGTCCCTTTAAGGCTGAGCAACCAAGAGAAGAAATAGTAATGTCTAAAATAATAAAGTTACAACACTGTATATTGTCCCCGTACAATTTGTTTTTCTAATACACACACCAATTATCTTAAGGATAAGTAGGTTTGTAAATGTGCACAAACATCTATACATATGTAAACTATGCACAAACCCTCAGTCCCATCACTGTCCATGCTTATCTGTGACCCATAGTGAATAGGCTATAAACCCTGTACCTACTAATACTGATATCCACTAATAGTCTGTGGGCTATGTGAATACCTGATAAACACCCACTCTACTGATATTACCTAGCTGCATCTTTTCAGACTTCAGTAGAGCACCCATCCAGTACTGTACCCATAGGGGTGCAGCCTGTTGCAGGCTATAGACAAAAATACTGCAGGAGATTAACTTTAGGTTGCCTTAGTACTCTTTAAAACCCCTTTCTTCTGATCTTTGCTTTCCAGGGGATGAGGGGGATAACAAACCCCCTTCCAAAGAAGAAACTGGAGCACCTCACATCTTCACCTACTCCTATGGAGGCAAAGATAAGACTGAAGTACTAAAAGTTTAGGAATGTTGGGTGGGTAACTTTGCCTCCTCCTAGTGGCCAGGAGTTGAATTCACAAGAGTAATGGCTTGTGGACTCTCACCACCATGAAAAAAAAAATTGTTTATCAGGTAAGCATATTTTCCCCAAATATATTTACTTTTCTCAAAAAGAAATGTCCAAACTAAATATGTAAAACTTTGAAAAAGCAAGAAGTATGACAACCTTAGATTACCATTCTAAAAAGCCCCCCACCCCCAAACAAATGGCCTAACCTTTGCTCTGACATAACCGGGTGCCATTTAGAATGAAAATGGTTGACACCAAACCTAGCAAACACAGACAACAGATGATATATGACCTACAATAAGATTGGAACTTTGGAAGCCAACACAAGAATGGCCTATTCATTGGTTGCAGTTGGTCAATAAAAGTGAAAAAGTATTTCTATAGAGCGTAAAACCACCATGTGAAAACCTGGTTTCTCTAAAATCCTCCACAGCCATTATTTTAATTTCTGTAAATGCTGGATACAAAAAGATACAGTACCCCTATTAATTATTGAGTGCAGATGTTTCAGCCACATCCATTGCTAACAGGTGCACCCAGCATATAGCTATGACATCTCCATAGACAAACATTGGCAGTAAAATGGGTTGTATTGAAGAGCTCAGTGACTTTGAATATGGCACTGTCATAGGATGCCACCTTTGTCATTTCTGCCCTACTAGATGCGTGCCGGTCAAGTGTAAGTGCTATTATTGTGAAGTGAAACTGTCTAAAAGACAACAGCACAGCCAAGAAGCAGTAGACCATGCAAATTCACAGAAATGGGCCGCCGAGTTGTGAAGAGTGTAGGGGGCGTCAAAATAACCTATCATCTGTTGCAAAACTCCCTACAGAGGTCCAGACTTGCCTCTGGAAGCAACATCTGCACAATTAAGTGTGTGTGGAGAGCTTCAGGAAATGGGTTTCAATGGCAAAGCAGTAGTACACATGCCTCACATCCCCATGCCAAATGCCAAAAGTCAGCTGAAGTGATGTAAAACATTCCGTTGCTGGACTCTGGAGAAGTGGAAATGAGTTTTCTAGAGTAATAAATCATGCTTCTCTTTCTGGGGTTGGCAGATACTAGGGAACTCTAGCTAGTGGAATGCATAGTGGCTACTGTAAAGCTTGGTGGAGGAGGGGAAATGGTTTAGTGCTGTTTTCAGGGTTTGGGCTAGGCCCCTTAATTTCCGTGAAGGGTCATCTTAATGTTACAGAATACCAAGCCATTTTAGACAATTGGCTGCTTCCAACTATGTGGCAACAGTTTGTGAATACCCTTTTCCTGGTTTAGCATGACTATGCCCCTGTTCAAAGTGAGGTCCATGATGTAAATGCATTTCATTCAACACCCATGAGATGAATTGAAACGCAAACTGTGAGCCACACCTTCTTTTCCAACATCAGTGCCTGACCTCATAAATACTCTTTTGGCTGAATGGGCACAAATGCAAATAAAAGTTTTGTTTTAAAAAGTATTGTCCACTGAAAATGAATTGCTCTTGGTACAAAAAGTTGTTTAGTAAATAAATATTTCAGCCATAAATATTTTTCCAATGCATGACATCAGGAGCATATTATTTCATATTTGATATATTAAAGGGACATGGAAGTCATAATTAAATGTTCATGATTCAGACTAATCATTATTTTAAGGCTTTTATATTCATTTCTAGTATTAAAATTACTTAGTACATTTGTTTTTCAACAATGGATACCAAGAAAAAACAAACATATACCCAGCAGCAGCAATGCTCTTTTGGGACCTAGCTGGTGATTGGTGACTACACTCAGTATCTAGTCATTGGCTAGCCAGATGTGTTCAGCTACCTCTAAGTAGTGCACTGCTGCTCTGGAGCTGATTTTAACAATGTGTTTAATTCCTTTGAAGATGTTAATATATGTAAGCAATAAAAACATAATTTATGTAAGAACTTACCTGATAAATTCATTTCTTTCATATTAGCAAGAGTCCATGAGCTAGTGACGTATGGGATATACATTCCTACCAGGAGGGGCAAAGTTTCCCAAACCTCAAAATGCCTATAAATACACCCCTCACCACACCCACAATTCAGTTTAACGAATAGCCAAGAAGTGGGGTGATAAAAAAGTGCGAAAGCATATAAAATAAGGAATTGGAATAATTGTGCTTTATACAAAATCATAACCACCACAAAAAAAGGGCGGGCCTCATGGACTCTTGCTAATATGAAAGAAATTAATTTATCAGGTAAGTTCTTACATAAATTATGTTTTCTTTCATGTAATTAGCAAGAGTCCATGAGCTAGTGACGTATGGGATAATGATTACCCAAGATGTGGATCTTTCCACACAAGAGTCACTAGAGAGGGAGGGATAAAATAAAGACAGCCAATTCCTGCTGAAAATAATCCACACCCAAAATAAAGTTTAATGAAAAACATAAGCAGAAGATTCAAACTGAAACCGCTGCCTGAAGTACTTTTCTACCAAAAACTGCTTCAGAAGAAGAAAATACATCAAAATGGTAGAATTTAGTAAAAGTATGCAAAGAGGACCAAGTTGCTGCTTTGCAAATCTGATCAACCGAAGCTTCATTCCTGAACGCCCAGGAAGTAGAAACTGACCTAGTAGAATGAGCTGTAATCCTCTGAGGCGGAGTTTTACCCGACTCAACATAGGCAAGATGAATTAAAGATTTCAACCAAGATGCCAAAGAAATGGCAGAAGCTTTCTGGCCTTTTCTAGAACCGGAAAAGATAACAAATAGACTAGAAGTCTTTCGGAAAGATTTAGTAGCTTCAACATATTTCAAAGCTCTAACAACATCCAAAGAATGCAACGATTTCTCCTTAGAATTCTTAGGATTAGGACATAATGAAGGAACCACAATTTCTCTACTAATGTTGTTGGAATTCACAACTTTAGGTAAAAATTCAAAAGAAGTTCGCAACACCGCCTTATCCTGATGAAAAATCAGAAAAGGAGACTCACAAGAAAGAGCAGATAATTCAGAAACTCTTCTGGCAGAAGAGATGGCCAAAAGGAACAAAACTTTCCAAGAAAGTAATTTAATGTCCAATGAATGCATAGGTTCAAATGGAGGAGCTTGAAGAGCCCCCAGAACCAAATTCAAACTCCAAGGAGGAGAAATTGACTTAATGACAGGCTTTATACGAACCAAAGCTTGTACAAAACAATGAATATCAGGAAGAATAGCAATCTTTCTGTGAAAAAGAACAGAAAGAGCAGAGATTTGTCCTTTCAAGGAACTTGCGGACAAACCCTTATCTAAACCATCCTGAAGAAACTGTAATATTCTCGGTATTCTAAAAGAATGCCAAGAAAAATGATGAGAAAGACACCAAGAAATATAAGTCTTCCAGACTCTATAATATATCTCTCTAGATACAGATTTACGAGCCTGTAACATAGTATTAATCACAGAGTCAGAGAAACCTCTTTGACCAAGAATCAAGCGTTCAATCTCCATACCTATAAATTTAAGGATTTCAGATCCTGATGGAAAAAAGGACCTTGAGACAGAAGGTCTGGTCTTAACGGAAGAGTCCACGGTTGGCAAGAGGCCATCCGGACAAGATCCGCATACCAAAACCTGTGAGGCCATGCCGGAGCTACCAGCAGAACAAACGAGCATTCCTTCAGAATCTTGGAGATTACTCTTGGAAGAAGAACTAGAGGCGGAAAGATATAGGCAGGATGATACTTCCAAGGAAGTGATAATGCATCCACTGCCTCCGCCTGAGGATCCCGGGATCTGGACAGATACCTGGGAAGTTTCTTGTTTAGATGAGACGCCATCAAATCTATTTCTGGAAGTTCCCACATTTGAACAATCTGAAGAAATACCTCTGGGTGAAGAGACCATTCGCCCGGATGCAACGTTTGGCGACTGAGATAATCCGCTTCCCAATTGTCTATACCTGGGATATGAACCGCAGAGATTAGACAGGAGCTGGATTCCGCCCAAACCAAAATTCGAGATACTTCTTTCATAGCCAGAGGACTGTGAGTCCCTCCTTGATGATTGATGTATGCCACAGTTGTGACATTGTCTGTCTGAAAACAAATGAACGATTCGCTCTTCAGAAGAGGCCAAAACTGAAGAGCTCTGAAAATTGCACGGAGTTCCAAAATATTGATCGGTAATCTCACCTCCTGAGATTCCCAAACTCCTTGTGCCGTCAGAGATCCCCACACAGCTCTCCAACCTGAGAGAATTGCATCTGTTGAAATTACAGTCCAGGTCGGAAGCACAAAAGAAGCCCCCTGAATTAAACGATGGTGATCTGTCCACCACGTTAGAGAGTGTCGTACAATCGGTTTTAAAGATATTAATTGAGATATCTTTGTGTAATCCTTGCACCATTGATTCAGCATACAGAGCTGAAGAGGTCGCATGTGAAAACGAGCAAAGGGGATCGCGTCCGATGCAGCAGTCATAAGACCTAGAATTTCCATGCATAAGGCTACCGAAGGGAATGATTGTGACTGAAGGTTTCGACAAGCTGCAATCAATTTTAGACGTCTCTTGTCTGTTAAAGACAGAGTCATGGACACTGAATCTATCTGGAAACCCAGAAAGGTTACCCTTGTCTGAGGAATCAAAGAACTTTTTGGTAAATTGATCCTCCAACCATGATCTTGAAGAAACAACACAAGTCGATTCGTATGAGATTCTGCTAAATGTAAAGACTGAGCAAGTACCAAGATATCGTCCAAATAAGGAAATACCACAATACCCTGTTCTCTGATTACAGACAGAAGGGCACCGAGAACCTTTGAAAAAATTCTTGGAGCTGTAGCTAGGCCAAACGGTAGAGCCACAAACTGGTAATGCTTGTCCAGAAAAGAGAATCTCAGGAACTGATAATGATCTGGATGAATCGGAATATGCAGATATGCATCCTGTAAATCTATTGTGGACATATAATTCCCTTGCTGAACAAAAGGCAAGATAGTCCTTACAGTTACCATCTTGAACGTTGGTATCCTTACATAACGATTCAATATTTTTAGATCCAGAACTGGTCTGAAGGAATTCTCCTTCTTTGGTACAATGAAGAGATTTGAATAAAACCCCATCCCCTGTTCCGGAACTGGAACTGGCATAATTACTCCAGCCAACTCTAGATCTGAAACACAATTCAGAAATGCTTGAGCTTTCACTGGATTTACTGGGACACGGGAAAGAAAAAATCTCTTTGCAGGAGGTCTCATCTTGAAACCAATTCTGTACCCTTCTGAAACAATGTTCTGAATCCAAAGATTGTGAACAGAATTGATCCAAATTTCTTTGAAAAAACGTAACCTGCCCCCTACCAGCTGAGCTGGAATGAGGGCCGCACCTTCATGTGGACTTAGAAGCAGGCTTTGCCTTTCTAGCAGGCTTGGATTTATTCCAGACTGGAGATGGTTTCCAAACTGAAACTGCTCCTGAGGATGAAAGATCAGGCTTTTGTTCTTTGTTGAAACGAAAGGAACGAAAACGAGTATTAGCCCTGTTTTTACCTTTAGATTTTTTATCCTGTGGTAAAAAAGTTCCTTTCCCACCAGTAACAGTTGAGATAATAGAATCCAACTGAGAACCAAATAATTTGTTACCCTGGAAAGAAATGGAAAGTAGAGTTGATTTAGAAGCCATATCAGCATTCCAAGTCTTAAGCCATAAAGCTCTTCTAGCTAAAATAGCTAGAGACATAAACCTGACATCAACTCTGATAATATCAAAAATGGCATCACAGATAAAATTATTAGCATGCTGAAGAAGAATAATAATATCATGAGAATCATGATTTGTTACTTGTTGCGCTAAAGTTTCCAACCAAAAAGTTGAAGCTGCAGCAACATCAGCCAATGATATAGCAGGTCTAAGAAGATTACCTGAACACAGATAAGCTTTTCTTAGAAAGGATTCAATTTTCCTATCTAAAGGATCTTTAAACGAAGTACCATCTGACGTAGGAATGGTAGTACGTTTAGCAAGGGTAGAAATAGCCCCATCAATTTTAGGGATTTTGTCCCAAAATTCTAACCTGTCAGACGGTACAGGATATAATTGCTTAAAACGTTTAGAAGGAGTAAATGAATTACCCAATTTATCCCATTCTTTGGAAATTACTGCAGAAATAGCATTAGGAACAGGAAAAACTTCTGGAATAACCACAGGAGATTTAAATACCTTATCTAAACGTTTCGAATTAGTATCAAGAGGACCAGAATCCTCTATTTCTAAAGCAATTAATACTTCTTTAAGTAAAGAACGAATAAATTCCATTTTAAATAAATATGAAGATTTATCAGCATCAATCTCTGAAACAGAATCCTCTGAACCAGAAGAGTCATCAGAATCAGAATAATGATGTTCATTTAAAAATTCATCTGTAGGGAGAGAAGTTTTAAAAGATTTTTTACGTTTACTAGAAGGAGAAATAACAGACATAGCCTTCTTGATGGATTCAGAAACAAAATCTCTTATGTTATCAGGAACATTCTGCACCTTAGATGTTGAAGGAACTGCAACAGACAATGGTACTTTACTAAAGGAAATATTATCTGCATTAACAAGTTTGTCATGACAATTAATACAAACAGCCGGAGGAATAGCTACCAAAAGTTTACAGCAGATACACTTAGCTTTGGTAGATCCAGCACTAGACAGCAATTTTCCTGTAGTATCTTCTGACTCAGATGTAACGTGAGACATCTTGCAATATGTAAGAGAAAAAACAACATATAAAGCAAAATTGATCAAATTCCTTAAATGACAGTTTCAGGAATGGGAAAAAATGCCAAAGAACAAGCTTCTAGCAACCAGAAGCAATAAAAAATGAGACTTAAATAATGTGGAGACAAAAGCGACGCCCATATTTTTTAGCGCCAAATAAGACGCCCACATTATTTGGCGCCTAAATGCTTTTGGCGCCAAAAATGACGCCACATCCGGAACGCCGACATTTTTGGCGCAAAATAACGTCAAAAAATGACGCAACTTCCGGCGACACGTATGACGCCGGAAACGGAAAATAATTTTTGCGCCAAAAAAGTCCGCGCCAAGAATGACGCAATAAAATGAAGCATTTTCAGCCCCCGCGAGCCTAACAGCCCACAGGGAAAAAAGAGTCAAATTTTTGAAGGTAAGAAAAAATGAATAATTTAAATGCATAATCCCAAATATGAAACTGACTGTCTGAAAAATAAGGAAAGTTGAACATTCTGAGTCAAGGCAAATAAATGTTTGAATACATATATTTAGAATTTAATAAACAAAGTGCCCAACCATAGCTTAGAGTGTCACAGAAAATAAGATTTACTTACCCCAGGACACTCATCTACATGTTTGTAGAAAGCCAAACCAGTACTGAAACGAGAATCAGCAGAGGTAATGGTATATATAAGAGTATATCGTCGATCTGAAAAGGGAGGTAAGAGATGAATCTCTACGACCGATAACAGAGAACCTATGAAATAGACCCCGTAGAAGGAGATCATTGAATTCAAACAGGCAATACTCTCCTCACATCCCTCTGACATTCACTGCACGCTGAGAGGAAAACCGGGCTCCAACTTGCTGCGGAGCGCATATCAACGTAGAATCTAGCACAAACTTACTTCACCACCTCCATCGGAGGCAAAGTTTGTAAAACTGAATTGTGGGTGTGGTGAGGGGTGTATTTATAGGCATTTTGAGGTTTGGGAAACTTTGCCCCTCCTGGTAGGAATGTATATCCCATACGTCACTAGCTCATGGACTCTTGCTAATTACATGAAAGAAACAATAATAAAATGCTTTAACATATTAGAGCATTTTCTTTTTTTTTTTGCATTTTTATGTCCATTTATTGTCAGAAGGTAAAAGAGACATCAACCCCTGTGATTCACAATTAGAGTGACCAATGTATTTAAGAATATTATTGGACCTCCCTAACCCATGCAAGCAAGTAATACATTTCAAATGCCGTAGAGAACACCTACATCCTGTTTTCAGAGACCACTACTTAAATAAATAATTACCGGCTTAGCATATGAGCTGCCATGTTTCCAGATTAATGTATTTATTAGAACTGCTAATGTAATTAAGGAAGCAGCTTGATCTGCTCTTTGAAATAATCCAAAGTATCTTTGTGCCAGGGCCTGAATTAGGCCACAGAGAGACACCCCCACCCCACTGTATAAGATTTTCTGTGCAGGCCTCAAAAGGGACATTAAAATTAAAATTGAATTTCCAAACAAAATTTTGAAATTATAAATATTTAACTTTTGCATTTCGCTTTAAAAAAAATTTTTTGCCTGCCTTTCCTGTAATTTTTTGTTGTTGAAATCGCTTTTATTAGCATATGTTATATAATATCGTCTTACATAATACATATGAAGATGATATTACAAATAGCTCAGTAGCTAATACAGTAGTTATTTTTATATATAACTTATAACTCTTCTAATAAAAAGGAGAAGATAAAAGAAAAGTCACATCTGGCCTTTCTTGTAATTTAATGCTAAACACTGTAATCATTCAACTCCCAGAGAGGCTGCAGTGCATTCTACGTCATTCAGAATCCTGAACCTCCCACATGTTGTACAGCAGTTTCTTGCTAACATGGCTCACAATTCCCACTAGCCATTGGCGAGTGAAAGTTAGTGAGCGAATGTCTACAAATATTATCTAAAGGGATATTATATATCAATGAAAAGGCAAGGATATGATATTCCTCCAGGGCTATAGGGACCCCAGTAGTGCTTACACTGTTACTTCTGAGAGGATAAACAGGGGCAGAGAGAGATTGGAGAGGAAAAGTGAGAGTGGAGAAAAAAAAAAAAGAGTGAAGAGATATGCAAGAAAGAGTGTAAAGATAAGATTACAGCCTGAGAAAGAAGGGAGGGGGTAAAAAAAAATAAAAAGATTGAAAAGAGGGAGTGGAGAAAGATAGATGAGAAATGATAATTATAAAACAATTTTTCCAGGTCTGTATGACCTCACATTAATGTAAACACTCTCAGTTCAACAACTTCCTTTTTCTATCCAGCTGTTGTCTTCCCCAGACCCCTATGCACTTTGTGTTCATTTATTACTGCATGTATCATTATTTAATTTATGGTATAAAACAAAAACAATATTAAAGATTACTGCACAATAAGGTGTTTCACATTGGCTAAACATATGCAAAGTGGGGGTGGGTTAGTGGGTGTGGTGAGGGTGGGGTAGAGGGTGGATCAAAAGTGGCAAGTAACATTTTGGGCTGGCTAGTAGCTTAGGCCTTGATATTTTGATTCCTGCTTGCTAAGTACAGGCCCTTATTTATATTTGGGCCACAGAGAAAAATAATAAAATAAACTAAACATAAAAGGGGGGTGTGTACTTGGGCTGCAAAACAATGTGACTATTTGTTTTTTACCAAAATAACAGTTTTATAAAAATGATTTTGCGACATAATTTACTGTTACAGGATAAACTCAGATCTTGTAAGAAAAACATTTTTTTTCTTTTAACTGATAACATGGGCCTATATGAAACCCAGCCGTCCATAAAGGGCTAATCTTAAAGGGACATAAAAGTGCAAAAAGAAAACACTGTGTTAAAGCATTTTATTATTACACTGTTGCTAGCATATAACTGTGTTTAACGTCTGCAAGTTTAGCTCCAGAGCAGTAATGCACCACTAACTGAACACATCCTGTGATCCAATGAGAAGAGGCATGTGTGTAGCCACCAATCACCATCTAGATTCCAGTAATGCATTGCTGCTCCTGAGCCCACCAAAGTACGCTTTTAAACAAAGGATATTTCAGGAGAACGAAGTAGAGTAGAATAATAAAAGTAAATAGAAAAGTCTCTTAACCCCTTAATGACCACAGCACTTTTCCATTTTCTGTCCGTTTGGGACCAAGGCTATTTTTACATTTTTGAGGTGTTTGTGTTTAGCTGTAATTTTCCTCTTACTCATTTACTGTACCCACACATATTATATACTGTTTTTCTCGCCATTAAATGGACATTCTAAAGATACCATTATTTTCATCATATCTTATAATTTACTATAAAAAAATTATAAAATATGAGGAAAAAATGGAAAAAAAAAACACACTTTTTCTAACTTTGAGCCCCAAAATCTGTTACACATCTACAACCACCAAAAAACACCCATGCTAAATAGTTTCTAAATTTTGTCCTGAGTTTAGAAATACCCAATGTTTACATGTTCTTTGCTTTTTTTGTAAACTATAGGGCCATAAATACAAGTAGCACTTTGATATTTCCAAACCATTTCTTTTCAAAATTAGCGCTAGTTACATTAGAACACTGATATCTTTCAGGAATCTCTGAATATCCATTGACATGTATATATATTTATTTAGTAGACATCCCAAAGTATTGATCTAGGCCCATTTTGGTATATTTCATGGCACCATTTCACCGCCAAATGCAATCAAATACAAAAAATCGTTCACTTTTCACAAATTTTTTCACAAACTTTTGGTTTCTAACTTAAATTATTTACAAACAGCTTGTGCAATTATGGCATAAATGGTTGTAAATTCTTCTCTGGGATCCCCTTTGTTCAGAAATAGCAGACATATATGACTTTGGCGTTGCTTTTTGGTAATTAGAAGGCCGCTAAATGCCACTGCGCACCACACGTGTATTATGCCCAGCAGTGAAGGGGTTAATTAGGGAGCATGTAGGGAGCATTTTGGGGTAGTTTTAGCTTTAGTGTAGTGTAGTAGACAACCCCAAGTATTGATCTAGGCCAATTTTGGTATATTTCATGCCACCATTTCACCGCCAAATGCGATGAAATTAAAAAAAAACGTAAATTTTTTCTCAATTTTAGGTTTCTCACTGAAATTATTTACAAACAGCTTGTGCAATTATGGCACAAATGGTTGTAAATGCTTCTCTGGGATCCCCTTTGTTCAGAAATAGCAGACATATATGGCTTTGGCATTGCTTTTTGGTAATTAGAAGGCCTCTAAATGCCGCTGCGCATCACACGTGTATTATGGCTAGCAGTGAAGGGGTTAATTATGTAGCTTGTAGGGAGCTTGCAGGGTTAATTTTAGCTTTAGTGTAGAGCTCAGCCTCCCACCTGAAACATCAGACCCCCCTGATCCCTCCCAAACAGCTCTCTTCCCTCCCCCACCCCAAAATTGTCCCCGCCATCTTAAGTACTGGCAGAAAGTATGCCAGTACTAAAATAAAAGGTATTTGACCCTTTAAAAAAAAAAAAAAAAAAGCATATTTACATATGCTGATGTGTAGGATCCCCCCTTAGACCCCAACCTCACTGATCCCCCACCAAACAGCTCTCTAACCCTTCCCCTCTGCAATAATGGGCGCCATCTTGGGTACTGGCAGCTGTCTGCCAGTACCCAGTTTTGTAAAAAAATGTGCCTTTTTTTTTTCAAAAATGCCCTTTTCTGTAGTGTAGCTTTCCCCCCCCCCACCAAGACCAACCCCAAACCCCTTCCAGGTCCCTTAGATTACATTTGTAATATTTAAATTGTATTGTTTTTTTAACTTTTAACTTTTTTTTTTCTGTAGTGTAGCAGTTCCCACCCGCTCCCGCCCCGTGCACGCACCCGCCCACCACCACCCCCCGTGCACGCGCGCGCTCCCGTGCGTGCCCCCGTAGATCCCGATCCCGCCCCCCTCCACTCCACACAGAGCATCGATGGCCGCCCACCCGCCTCCCACGTAAGCTCCCACCCACCAACGATTCCGGCCATACATGTCCGGTGCAGAGAGGGCCACAGAGTGGCTCTCTCTGCATCGGATGGCCAAGGGGGGTTATTGCAGGATGCCTCCATATCGAGGCATCACTGCAATAACCGGAAAGCAGCTGGAAGCGAGCAGGATCACTTCCAGCTGCTTTCCAGACCAAGGACGTACGCCACACATCCTCGGTCATTAACTGCATTTTTTTTGAGGACGTGTGGCGTACGTCCTTGGTCGTTAAGAGGTTAAAGGGACGGTCTAGTCAAAATTAAACTTTCATGATTTAGATAGGGCATGTAATGTTAAACAACTTTCCAATTTACTTTTATCAATTTTTTTTTTACTATCTTGGTATTCTTGTGGAAAGCTAAACCTAGGTAGGCGCATATGCTAATTTCTAAGCCCTTGAAGGCTGCCCCTTATATCAGTGCATATTGACATCGTGCTCACTCCCGTGGAGTTATTTATGAGCCAGCCCTGATTGGCTAAAATGCATATCTGTCAAAAGAACTGAAATAAGGAGGCAGACTGCAGAGGCTTAGGTACAAGGTAATCACAGAGCTAAAAAGTGTATTAATATAACAGTGTTGGTTATGCAAACTGGGGAATGGGTAATAAAGAGATTATCTATTATTTTAAACAATAAAAATTGTGGAGTAGACTGTCCCTTTAACCCCTTCATGTTCTAAGGACGTTCCATGCTGTCCTAACAGCAATGGGCTTTAACGCCGTTAGGACAGCATGGAACATCCTACCTTATATAACGTACTGCAGCCTCCTCCATCTTTTAGGTAATAAAAAAATCAGACTGGGGAATGCCTAGCAGCATAGCAGTCCCCAATAATCTGATCCTGGCCTTAAAATCATGTGATCGCCGATCGCATCATTTCATTTTTCCAGCATGTGTTTACATTCAAACTTTGTTCCGATCTAAGCACTTGCCCCCCTTGGCATGAAGGGATTAAAATTACATACAACTCAAAAACTTTAATTAAAGCAAAATACTGAAAAACCCATATATTATTCTAGTGCTAAATATGTAATTTACCATGGAATGCTGTACTTGTTCCACTACCATTCAGAGGGACTTAAGAGTGGCTACTACTGTTTGGCTGAGATGGTATTTAAAAGGGAAATGCAATCCACAGTCTAAAACATCAGGATTTATACTGAATGATTATAAATATTACATAAAGGGACACTGAACCCAAATTTTTTCTTTCGTGATTCAGATAGAGCATGCAATTTTAAGCAACTTTCTAATTTACTCCTATTATCAATTTTTCTTCGTTCTCTTGCTATCTTTATTTGAAAAAGAAGGCATCTAAGCTTTTTTGGGGTTCAGAACTCTGGATAGCACTTTTTTATTGGTGGATGAATTTATCCACCAATCAGCAAGGACAACCCAGGTTGTTCACCAAAAATGGGCCGGCATCTAAACTAACATTCTTGCATTTCAAATAAAGATACCAAGAGAATGAAGAAAAATTTTAATAGGAGTAAATTAGAAAGTTGCTTAAAATTTCATGCTCTATCTGAATTACGAAAGAAAAAAATTGGGTTCAGTGTCCCTTTAAAGTGAATGTAAATTTTCATGAATGAGTGCCTGATTTTTAAAAATACTATTAAAAACAGGGGCACTTTCATTCATGAAAGTTTACATTGCAGCGGTTTTGTTAAAATACATTTTTTTTTCAAGCCGGACCAGCGATCGCCCACCCGCTTCTCAAGCTGTACTTAGCACAGCAATGACAAAATCGTCTTCCTCCAATCACGGCATGGTCTCAGGAAATGTTTGCTCTGGGGGGGAAGCCATGATTGGAGGAAGCCGGATTCGTCATTTCTTTTTAATTTTTTTATTTATTATTTCTTACAAGTTCAAAAACATACATAGACTTACATAGTAGTCATACAATACTGGATTACAAAAGAAGTAAGTAGCACTACATTATACATTCTACGATACAAAAGAGAAAAAAGTGTTTCATCTTTTGTGGCTCTACTTTTTTTTTTATAAAAAACAGAATTTATGTTTACCTGATAAATTACTTTCTCCAACGGTGTGTCCGGTCCACGGCGTCATCCTTACTTGTGGGATATTCTCTTCCCCAACAGGAAATGGCAAAGAGCCCAGCAAAGCTGGTCACATGATCCCTCCTAGGCTCCGCCTTCCCCAGTCATTCGACCGACGTAAAGGAGGAATATTTGCATAGGAGAAACCATATGATACCGTGGTGACTGTAGTTAAAGAAAATAAATTATCAGACCTGAGTAAAAAACCAGGGCGGGCCGTGGACCGGACACACCGTTGGAGAAAGTAATTTATCAGGTAAACATAAATTCTGTTTTCTCCAACATTGGTGTGTCCGGTCCACGGCGTCATCCTTACTTGTGGGAACCAATACCAAAGCTTTAGGACACGGATGAAGGGAGGGAGCAAATCAGGTCACCTAGATGGAAGGCACCACGGCTTGCAAAACCTTTCTCCCAAAAATAGCCTCAGAAGAAGCAAAAGTATCAAACTTGTAAAATTTAGTAAAAGTGTGCAGTGAAGACCAAGTCGCTGCCTTACATATCTGATCAACAGAAGCCTCGTTCTTGAAGGCCCATGTGGAAGCCACAGCCCTAGTGGAATGAGCTGTGATTCTTTCAGGAGGCTGCCGTCCGGCAGTCTCATAAGCCAATCTGATGATGCTTTTAATCCAAAAAGAGAGAGAGGTAGAAGTTGCTTTTTGACCTCTCCTTTTACCAGAATAAACAACAAACAAGGAAGATGTTTGTCTAAAATCCTTTGTAGCATCTAAATAGAATTTTAAGAGCACGAACAACATCCAAATTGTGCAACAAACGTTCCTTCTTTGAAACTGGATTCGGACACAAAGAAGGCACGACTATCTCCTGGTTAATGTTTTTGTTAGAAACAACTTTCGGAAGAAAACAAGGTTTAGTACGTAAAACCACCTTATCTGCATGGAACACCAGATAAGGAGGAGAACACTGCAGAGCAGATAATTCTGAAACTCTTCTAGCAGAAGAAATTGCAACCAAAAACAAAACTTTCCAAGATAATAACTTAATATCAACGGAATGTAAGGGTTCAAACGGAACCCCCTGAAGAACTGAAAGAACTAAATTGAGACTCCAAGGAGGAGTCAAAGGTTTGTAAACAGGCTTGATTCTAACCAGAGCCTGAACAAAGGCTTGAACATCTGGCACAGCTGCCAGCTTTTTGTGAAGTAACACAGACAAGGCAGAAATCTGTCCCTTCAAGGAACTTGCAGATAATCCTTTCTCCAAACCTTCTTGAAGAAAGGATAGAATCTCAGGAATTTTTACCTTGTCCCAAGGGAATCCTTTAGATTCACACCAACAGATATATTTTTTCCATATTTTGTGGTAAATTTTTCGTTACAGGCTTTCTGGCCTGAACAAGAGTATCAATGACAGAATCTGAGAACCCTCGCTTTGATAAGATCAAGCGTTCAATCTCCAAGCAGTCAGTTGGAGTGAGACCAGATTCGGATGTTCGAACGGACCTTGAACAAGAAGGTCTCGTCTCAAAGGTAGCTTCCATGGTGGAGCCGATGACATATTCACCAGGTCTGCATACCAAGTCCTGCGTGGCCACGCAGGAGCTATCAAGATCACCGATGCCCTCTCCTGATTGATCCTGGCTACCAGCCTGGGGATGAGAGGAAACGGCGGGAATACATAAGCTAGTTTGAAGGTCCAAGGTGCTACTAGTGCATCTACTAGAGTCGCCTTGGGATCCCTGGATCTGGACCCGTAGCAAGGAACCTTGAAGTTCTGACAAGAGGCCATCAGATCCATGTCTGGAATGCCCCACAATTGAGTAATTTGGGCAAAGATTTCCGGATGGAGTTCCCACTCCCCCGGATGAAATGTCTGACGACTCAGAAAATCCGCTTCCCAATTTTCCACTCCTGGGATGTGGATTGCAGACAAGTGGCAGGAGTGAGTCTCCGCCCATTGAATGATTTTGGTCACTTCTTCCATCGCCAGGGAACTCCTTGTTCCCCCCTGATGGTTGATGTACGCAACAGTCGTCATGTTGTCTGATTGAAACCGTATGAACTTGGCCTTTTGATTTTCTGGCCTCTGTCAGAAAAATCCTCATTTCTAAGGAGTCTATTATTGTTCCCAAGAAGGGAACCCTTGTTGACGGAGATAGAGAACTTTTTTCTACGTTCACTTTCCACCCGTGAGATCTGAGAAAGGCCAGGACAATGTCCGTGTGAGCCTTTGCTTGAGGAAGGGACGATGCTTGAATCAGAATGTCGTCCAAGTAAGGTACTACTGCAATGCCCCTTAGTCTTAGCACCGCTAGAAGGGACCCTAGTACCTTTGTGAAAATCCTTGGAGCAGTGGCTAATCCGAACGGAAGTGCCACACACTGGTAATGCTTGTCCAGGAATGCGAACCTTAGGAACCAATGATGTTCCTTGTGGATAGGAATATGTAGATACGCATCCTTTAAATCCACCGTGGTCATGAATTGACCTTCCTGGATGGAAGGAAGAATTGTTCGAATGGTTTCCATTTTGAACGATGGAACCTTGAGAAACTTGTTTAGGATCTTGAGATCTAAGATTGGTCTGAATGTTCCCTCTTTTTTGGGAACTACGAACAGATTGGAGTAGAACCCCATCCCTTGTTCTCCTAAAGGAACAGGATGAATCACTCCCATTTTTAACAGGTCTTCTACACAATGTAAGAATGCCTGTCTTTTTATGTGGTCTGAAGACAATTGAGACCTGTGGAACCTCCCCCTTGGGGGAAGCCCCTTGAATTCCAGAAGATAACCTTGGGAGACTATTTCTAGTGCCCAAGGATCCAGAACATCTCTTGCCCAAGCCTGAGCGAAGAGAGAGAGTCTGCCCCCCACCAGATCCGGTCCCGGATCGGGGGCCAACATCTCATGCTGTCTTGGTAGCAGTGGCAGGTTTCTTGGCCTGCTTTCCTTTGTTCCAGCCTTGCATTGGTCTCCAGGCTGGCTTGGCTTGAGAAGTATTACCCTCTTGCTTAGAGGACGTAGCTTGAAAGGAATGTTAAGCAATTTGTTCTTGGAAGACGCATCCGCTGACCAAGATTTTAACCAAAGCGCTCTGCGCGCCACAATAGCAAAACCAGAATTTTTCGCCGCTAACCTAGCCAATTGCAAAGTGGCGTCTAGGGTGAAAGAATTAGCCAATTTGAGAGCATGAATTCTGTCCATAATCTCCTCATAAGAAGAAGAATTATTATTGAGCGCCTTTTCTAGCTCATCGAACCAGAAACACGCTGCTGTAGTGACAGGAACAATGCATGAAATTGGTTGTAGAAGGTAACCTTGCTGAACAAACATCTTTTTAAGCAAACCTTCTAATTTTTTATCCATAGGATCTTTGAAAGCACAACTATCTTCTATGGGTATAGTGGTGCGTTTGTTTAGAGTAGAAACCGCCCCCTCGACCTTGGGGACTGTCTGCCATAAGTCCTTTCTGGGGTCAACCATAGGAAACAATTTTTTAAATATGGGGGGAGGGACGAAAGGTATACCGGGCCTTTCCCATTCTTTATTTACAATGTCCGCCACCCGCTTGGGTATAGGAAAAGCTTCGGGGGGCCCCGGGACCTCTAGGAACTTGTCCATTTTACATAGTTTCTCTGGAATGACCAAATTCTCACAATCATCCAGAGTGGATAACACCTCCTTAAGCAGAGCGCGGAGATGTTCCAATTTAAATTTAAATGTAATCACATCAGGTTCAGCTTGTTGAGAAATTTTCCCTGAATCTGAAATTTCTCCCTCAGACAAAACCTCCCTGGCCCCCTCAGACTGGTGTAGGGGCCCTTCAGAACCCATATCATCAGCGTCCTCATGCTCTTCAGTATTTTCTAAAACAGAGCAGTCGCGCTTTCGCTGATAAGTGGGCATTTTGGCTAAAATGTTTTTGATAGAATTATCCATTACAGCCGTTAATTGTTGCATAGTAAGGAGTATTGGCGCGCTAGATGTACTAGGGGCCTCCTGTGTGGGCAAGACTGGTGTAGACGAAGGAGGGGATGATGCAGTACCATGCTTACTCCCCTCACTTGAGGAATCATCTTGGGCATCATTTTCTCTAAATTTTGTGTCACATAAATCACATCTATTTAAATGAGAAGGAACCTTGGCTTCCCCACATTCAGAACACAGTCTATCTGGTAGTTCAGACATGTTAAAACAGGCAAAAACTTGATAACAAAGTACAAAAAACGTTTTAAAATAAACCGTTACTGTCACTTTAAATTTTAAACTGAACACACTTTATTACTGCAATTGCGAAAAAGTATGAAGGAATTGTTCAAAATTCACCAAAATTTCACCACAGTGTCTTAAAGCCTTAAAAGTATTGCACACCAAATTTGGAAGCTTTAACCCTTAAAATAACGGAACCAGAGCCGTTTTTATATTTAACCCCTTTACAGTCCCTGGTATCTGCTTTGCTGAGACCCAACCAAGCCCAAAGGGGAATACGATACCAAATGACGCCTTCAGAAAGTCTTTTCTATGTATCAGAGCTCCTCACACATGCATCTGCATGTCATGCTTCTCAAAAACAAGTGCGCAATAGAGGCGCGAAAATGCCTATGATTAGGGAAAGCCCCTAGAGAATAAGGTGTCCAATACAGTGCCTGCCGGTTATTTTACATAATTCCCAAGATTAAAATAATTCCTCAAGGCTATGGAGTATAAAATATGTTTATATATAAATCGATTTAGCCCAGAAAATGTCTACAGTCTTAAAAAGCCCTTGTGAAGCCCTTTTTTTCCTTCTGTAATAAAAATGGCTTACCGGATCCCATAGGGAAAATGACAGCTTCCAGCATTACATCGTCTTGTTAGAATGTGTCATACCTCAAGCAGCAAAAGTCTGCTCACTGTTCCCCAACTGAAGTTAATTCCTCTCAACAGTCCTGTGTGGAAACAGCCATTGATTTTAGTAACGGTTGCTAAAATCATTTTCCTCTTACAAACAGAAATCTTCATCTCTTTTCTGTTTCAGAGTAAATAGTACATACCAGCACTATTTTAAAATAACAAACTCTTGAACTAAAAAACTCTAAGCCATCTCCGTGGAGATGTTGCCTGTACAACGGCAAAGAGAATGACTGGGGAAGGCGGAGCCTAGGAGGGATCATGTGACCAGCTTTGCTGGGCTCTTTGCCATTTCCTGTTGGGGAAGAGAATATCCCACAAGTAAGGATGACGCCGTGGACCGGACACACCTATGTTGGAGAAATCTGATTATTTGTATAATCCAGAGTCATGTCTGTCACATGTCCAAATACATTCTTAATTCCAGACCTTCCCTAAATTCATGAAGCTATATAAACACGACAGCTTGACTGACAAGGTCAAGAGACACAAATACGTTTTAGGTTGCTTTTGCATATTTATATTGCTCCCAAAGTAAAATTATATCATGATATGTGTTTAATTTCCCTGTAGTAAAATAATATCATCTCTCCAGCTTCAATGTATATTCTACTTGAGATGGTATTTGCATTGTTTTCCACAATTTAGTGGTTAATCTTTTAGCTGCGTTAATCATGATTTGGGTGATGTTATGTCTGAGTTTGCAAGTAACAACTGAGAGATCATTAAAAAGAAAAAACTCAGTTGTGAATTTGGGGATAATACCTATGACCTGGGGACAGGATACCACATTCCCACCATTTATGTAGCATTGTACCTTCCTGATTGCAACCTCTCCAACATTTGTTGCTTGCATTTCGGAACGTGTTTTAGTTTATTCGGTGTAAAATACCACCTTGTAAGAATTTTCATGTTCGTTTCAAGAAATGATGAAAAGTGTGCAGATTTTGCTGTAGCATGTGACCAACGTTTCCATTGTTTAGGTGTTATCTGTCTATTTAGCTCTAATTCCCATTTGTGAACATATGTAGGCCTTGATGGAAGATATGATTCCATGAGATATTGGTACAATAGAGATACTGTACCTTTTTTAAAGTTTTGGTTAGTACATAATGTTTCAAAAGCTGTTCAAGGTCTAAAAAAAGCCTTAATATTCTTATGGGATAATATATAGTGGCGTGCCTTTTGGTACTTAAACCAGGAGGTGAAATGCGTGTATCCTATCTCCTGTGCCTGTTCCCTATTGAGAAGTTTGCCTCTATCCATTAAATTATGTATAGGGATTAAGCCATGGAATTTACCATTTATCTCTGTTCATGAAGAGAGTTGTTAGTGGAGAGTAAGGAGAGGAAATTTTTGAAATTTTGTTTCTAATAGATATCCAATCAGACCATGTTTCACTAACAATAAGATACGGTCTACTACTATTCAATATGGATGTCGAAGGTGTCCAGCATAATCCCCCCAAATGTGATACGTTTAATAGTTGGGATTCTAACTGAACTACCTTCTTGTATGAATGCGTGCCCTGTCTACACCAGTCAAATAGATTTCTAAATATTTTAGAGCTTTTAGATTGATTTTAAAGGGGCAGTTTAATTGAATTAAGTTGAGATTTTCTGTTGTGATTCACAGGATATAGTTCTTACTTGGTAGGGTTTACTAAGATATTAGATACCATGCTGTATTTATGAAATTCTGTCTGCACCTCCTTCAGAGATTCTAAGGGAGAGGATAGTGTCAGCAGGACATCCTCTGCAAACATTGCAAGTTTATGGATTTGGTCTTGTATATTGATTCCTATTATTTTGTGGTTATAACGTATTTTAACTACTAAAGGTTCAAGAGATAGAACAAATAAGAGGGGAGAAAGAGGGCATCCCTGTCTTGTACCATTACGGATTTCAAAAGCGTCCGATAAATCGCTGTTAATCCGAATTTGTGCTGAGGGATTAGAATACAAGGCCAATATTTACGACTTTGTGGGAAACTAAATTTAATTAATGTGGATTGTAGAAATGTCCAATCTAGTCTATCAAATGCTTTCTCAGCATCTGTTGATAGAAATACTGCAGGAATTTTGGTGTGTTTAATATGGTCTAAAAGGGTGATGATTTTACTTATGTTATCCTTAGCCTCCTGCCTTGGTACAAATCCCACTTGGCCGCAGTCTAATAAAGAGGGTAATAAATTGTTTAATCTAGTGGCCAAAACTTTGGCGTATAAATAGGTCTGAAATTGGCCAGGGTGTTGGGAGATTTCCCTGGCTTTGGCAAAATTGTTATATGTGCTTGAAGCATGGTATCAGTGAATAAGTGATAGTCTGATATATAAATGAAAAAGGATGTCAAGTGAGGAATCAGTTGAGACTTAAAGGTTTTATAATAAAGATTAGTGAATCCATCCGGCCTGGGGTCTTACTAGGCTTCATTTTTGATATAGCTTCAGAAATTTCTTCATCTGATATTGGAGATTCTAAGGATTGGGCTTCTTCAGCAGAGAGATTGGGAAGAGTGATTTTGTATAGGTATCGCTCACATGCTTCTTTATGTGTTACTGAGGGTCTCTCTGTGTGTGTTATATAATTTATGGTAGAACGACTGAAATATTCTGGGTATGTGTTTAGTATCCTCAACTTGAGTTTCATTTTTTTATGTAATTGAGTGAATGTATGATTTTAGCTGTTGTTTTTTGAGCGCTCTCGCTAGTAGCTTACCTTTTTATTTCTCTCACCATAAAATTTGTGTTGTAAGAATAGTTGTTTCATTTAGTTTATTCCTTTTATCACATAGCATTTTTTGTAGAGTTTCATCAGTAGGATTCATCTTTAATAGAAAGTCTAACTCGGCTATTTCTGGGGCTAATGATGAGTATAATTTCCTGTCTAATCTGCATTTATTAGCTCTGGACTTAATGAATTCACCTCTCATGTAAGCCTTGTGTACCTCCCAGATCATATCCATACATATACATATGGGGTGATATGTATTGAAAAATCTCTAGGTCTTATGGGTTCAGTAACAACGTATCATCTAATCTCCAACAGAATGGTCTGAGTGGCATAGATGGCCAATTTAAAAAATATTTTACTAATGAGTGGTCAGACCATGTTGTGCGTTTTATATTGGATTGTTTGATGTATGAAAGTGCATTGTGGTCCGCCAATATGTAATCAAGCCGTGAATAACTTTTATGTGGGTGGGAGAAAAAGGTATAGTCTTTCTTTAGAGGGTTCAAATACCTCCAAGTGTCATGTAGGGTAAGAGTTTTAAAGTTTTGCCAAATGGATTGAAAAGCTTTGTGTTATTATGGTATTTAGGATTTGAACAATCAATTGAGAGGTCCAACGGGATATTTAAGTCACCTCCCAGGATCAGTGGGCCTTTAGTACATTCTAATATCTTAGGAGTAATAGTATTTATGTAGGAGTCCTGGTGCGTATTAGGCACGTATAGATTAACTATTGTAATAGGTTTACCATACAGTAAACCTGAAAATACACAAGTACCTTCCTTCCTTATCTTTGTCTAACTAATACTTTGAATGGAATGGACTTATAAGGATGCTCACTCCATTTACCTTTTTGTTGATTTGTGCTATGGAAGTGGATGTGTAAAATTGGTAGTAAAGTATTTCAGTATTTTGTTAGCCTTTAAGTGCGTTTCCTATAAAAGTAGGATTTTCCCTCCTCTTTTGCGTAGGTCCGGCAAAGCAATAGCTCTTTTGTTTAAGCAGTTAAACCCTTTCACATTTTGTGTGATTATATGTATATATTGCACCTTAGTGTGTGTGTTCATTGGAATTTAATAACCTAACTTGCTATAGATCGACGGCATTTCTACATGGACTTCAGAACCTTCAATTGCAATCCTCAGTCATAACAAAAGAACAACATACAAAATGTTTAAATAACAGAAATTCAAAAGCATAAAGCTTTAATATCAGGGGGAGTACTCTATCAATTGAGCTGTGTACAACAATTTGTAACATAAGGTGGTCTATCCTATCTTTTAGGTATAATTTTCACACCTCTATTTAACATTAATCTGTAATTAAACAGAAAAAAAAGAACATTTTTAAACATTTCAAGTTGGGAAGGTCATATTTGCTGGCTTTAATTGCCTTAAATAACTTTTTAGTCTATTAACCATCCCAACTTCAGACTGGAGAGAATAAGATCACAATCAATGTAGCAGGAAGCACAAAGCATCATATTACTCAAGAAAATATACTTATGCATTGTCTATGCGGCTTCTTGTCCTTCAGCGTCTTGAATGGATTGTTTGGGAGATGATTTATCATTTTGTCTAGAAGACACTCTTTGCCATTCTGGTCTTTGAGGGAGTGGGTTCGTCCTGGTTTGATTGTTGTTTGAGGCAGAAGTGTTGTGTGGTATACCTTTAACTATAACCCCTCCTATTTGGTCTCCACACTATATAAGGACTACCTGTAACACTCATTTACTGCCTGATTATTGAAGTCTTAGCTACTCTGGTGTAGCTTTCCTTATCTCAGGTCTCCTATTGCTTGTATCCTGTGCAAGGTGGTTTACTTTGTTAACTCTAGCTGCGTCTTGAATCTCTTATGCTCAAATCGTTACTTTGTCATTACCGACTTTGGATCATTCAACGGCCGGATCTACTTGTTCACCGCTACCCGGAAGTAAGCCGCATTCACACACGCTGCCTCTCCAAACACGGATCTTCCAATGCGGTAACAGAAATATCACAGTCCTCAAGGTGGTAACGTATACGAACAATGCTAAAGCCTTTAAACTTCTTACCTGCTTGTTTTTGTTACCATACTGAATTATTGGGCATCTTCTATTACCTGCAACATCCAATATGAACAAACATTGTATGTCTGTGGAATGTCTGAACTTGTAAATATTTTAGGCTGTGTGTGATTGCGTGAAGTAAGAAGAATCATTTGTTTCTACCAATTCATATTCTGAGCTTGTCAGTATTTCTTTTTCATCTGTGGCCTCCGGTTATATATATATATCTTGAACATAAGATATATATTATATTAAATATTCCTTATATTTATTAACACTTAAGTCAGTAGTTAATATACAAATTCATCATATATTAAATGTCTCATATTGTTTAATCAGGCTACATAGAAGTTGTTTTCTGATTACTACAAAAAAGAGCAACAAGCTCTAATTTTAGAGCTAACCTTTATAACCAATGTGCAAATACTTGTTTACTTAAATACGAAGCTCAGATTACCACATAATAATCAGGCCCAAAAAAACCGAATTTTGAATTAATTAAACATTATGGATCCTAATGAAATAAAAAAGGAGTTTAATAATGTTTACCTTAAACTTGATTATTTAGCAAGAGCTGTGACAGAAGTGCAGACTGAAAATGCTGCACTGAAAACTATAGTTAAAGATTTTGTTACACAAAAGCCTCATGACCCACCTGAACCTCATATTAATTATCCACAACCTTTTTCAGGGAAACGTTCTGAGTTCAGGGAATTTAAGAATGCCTGTAATTTATTATTTTCTCTTAGACCTAAGACTTATCATACTGAGCGGATTAAAGTTTGTACCACAATATCTTTCCTACAAGGTGAACCCAGGACTTGGGCTAATAGGTTTTTTGAAAACAATAACAATATCCTGGATTCATTACAAGATTTTTTTTCTGCTTTAACTAGTCTATATCAAGACTCAAATTCTCAAATAAATGCTGAAATGAGATTGAGGTCTTTAAAACAAGGTAAGAGAAATGTGGAGGATTATACCACTGAGTTTCAGATGTGGGCAGAGGACTCTCAGTGGAATGAAATCAGTTTGAAAAATCAATATCGTTTAGGTTTATCTGAAACACTCAAAGATGAACTTTCACGTCTTGAGATCCCAGATACCCTTGATGGTCTTATTAAATTAAGTACATCTTTAGATCGTCGTTTGAGAGAAAGGAGGGCAGAAAAGGCCTCTAATGATACCTCATATAGAAGACCTTACCAAGTCACAACAAGTCATGACAAAGCTCATGGCAGTGCTACCCCTATGGAGATTGGTGTACTTAGAGGACCTCTGCCACCAGAGGAAAAAATTAGAAGGAGGTTGGAAAATCTCTGTTTATATTGTGCTCAAAAAGAACATGTAGTATCTACTTGTCCTTTGTTGAAAAAACAAAAGAATGGTAAGAAAAAAACCAGTGACTTTATTTACAGCATAGCTAATGATACACACATGACTTTGTCTATTTCTTTACAGTGGGACCAGAAAAATATCCAAACCAAGGCATTAATTGATTCAGGAGCATCCGGAAATTACATTGATTCCACTTATGTAAATAAAAATCGAATACCTACTATTTGTAAACAAAATCCTGTATCTATTAAGCTGATAGATGGTTCATTAATAGAACAAGGACCTATTACACATCATACTATTCCCCTGCTTGTAACATCATTGCAGGGACACACTGAATATTTATCTTTTGATCTCATAACCATTCATCAGCATACTCTCATCCTAGGCTATCCTTGGTTGAAGAAACACAACCCTCACATAAATTGGGTTTCAAATAAGGTAACATTAGATTCTGCTTTTTGTTCCCAAACTTGTTATCCACATCAAACCATAGCGTCACTTGATATTGGTTTACCCTCGTGTTATCAGGATTTGGCAGATGTATTTAATTTAAAAGAGGCAGAAAACCTTCCACCTCATAGGGAGTTTGACTGTCCTATCGATATAATACCTGGTTCCAAAATCCCTCATGGTAAGATCTATCCCCTCTCTCAAGAGGAACTCCAGTATATAAGAAACTACTTAGACGAAAATTTACGTAAGGGATTTATTTCACACTCCACATCCCCTGCAGCTGCAGGTATGTTTCTAGTAAGAAACAAGGATGGTACCATAAGACCTATTATTGATTATAGAGCTTTAAATAACATCACAATAAAAAACAGATACCCGTTACCTTTAATACCTGAACTTTTGGAACGTCTAACTGGTGCAACTATTTACACCAAATTAGATTTAAAGGGAGCTTATAATTTGATTAGAATTAAAGAAGGTCACGAATGGAAAACGGCATTCAGGACCAGATATGGCCTTTTCCAATATAATGTAATGCCTTTTGGTCTGAGTAATGCTCCGGCAACTTTTCAGTTTTTTATAAATGAGATCTTTCGTGACCTGATAGACGTTTGTGTCATAATATACCTTGACGACATATTAATTTATTCTAGAACACCTCAAGAGCATGAAAAACATGTACGCTGGGTATTAACTCGTTTAAAAGAACACAAACTATATGCTAAACTGGAAAAATGTTCCTTTCATGTCACAGAAATAAAATTCTTGGGTTACATCATCAGTCCCAACAAAATTCAAATGGATCCGGAGAAGGTATCAGCAATTCTAAATTGGCCTACTCCTACTTCCACAAAATCTGTACAACGATTCATTGGTTTTGCGAATTTTTATAGGAAGTTTATAAAAAATTTCTCTTCAATCGTTAAACCATTAACAACACTCACTAGTGAAAAACAAAGATTTAAGTGGACCGAATCCGCTAGTCTTGCCTTTAATAAATTGAAAGAAAATTTTACTACAGCTCCCATTCTAGTTATGCCAGATTTTGATTCAGAATTTATCCTTGAAGTAGATGCATCCGACTCAGGTATCGGTGCAGTTTTATCACAACAAGATAAGAACAAGACTGAGATTCATCCTATTGCTTTCTATTCAAAAATGTTAACTAGTGCTGAGAAAAACTATAGCATAGGAGATAAAGAACTTCTAGCTATAAAACGTGCTCTAGATCATTGGAGACATTTATTAGAAGGTTCTAAGCTACCTTTTAAGATTTATACTGACCATAAAAATCTTGAATTTCTAAAAACAAGTAAGACCTTGTCTGCAAGACAAGCAAGATGGTCTATATTTTTTGATCGTTTCGATTTTCTCTTAACCTACAGACCAGGACATTTAAATACCAAAGCCGATGCCCTCTCTAGATTACATGAACAAGACACTCATAATCAAATTTACCAAATCATTCCAAAAGAAAAAATTATAGGTTTATTAACACCTTTAGAAGAGGAGATCTTAAAAGAATTAAAACATGAACCACCACATGGAATAGACTGTCAAAAAGATTCCAAGACTGGTCTTTTCTATCATAATTCTAAACTATATATCCCCAAACAAATTAGATCTTCTATTCTTAAACAAACCCATGACGGGACACTAGCAGGCCATCCAGGTATTTCTAAAACTATAGACCTAACCAGGAGAAATTATTGGTGGCCACTCATGGATACCTATATTACAAACTATGTAAAACATTGTGATACCTGTGCCAGAAACAAGTTAACACACAAAAGACCATCAGGTCTTTTATCTCCTCTGCCTATTCCTGACAAACCCTGGAGTACCATATCAATGGACTTTATTGTCGAGTTACCTGAATCCCACCATTACAATACTATTTTAGTTGTCATTGATCATTTAACAAGACTGGCTCATTACATTCCCCTAAAAGGTCTCCCTACAGCTTTCACTACAGCTCACGTTTTCCTAGACAACATAGTTCGCTTACATGGACTGCCCAAAGTTATAATAACTGATCGTGGTACACAGTTTACCTCTAATTTTTGGAGATCCCTATGTAAGTTAATCAAAATTGATTCTAGATACTCGACTGCTTTTCACCCTCAGACAAATGGCCTTACAGAACGACTCAACCAAACCCTTGAGCAATATCTTCGTTGTTATATATCTCATCTGCAGGATGACTGGTCATCCTATTTACCTTTGGCTGAATTCTGTTATAACAACACTACTTCTACATCTACTAAACTATCCCCATTCTTCGTTACTTATGGATATCATCCTACTACTATTTCATTGTCCTCTCAACAAGTGAACTCTCCCTCAGCATTGGATTTCGCAACTACCCTACAAGAAAGACTTAACATCCTGAAAAAACATCTTTCGGAAGCTAAAGATTATCAAAAAAGGTTATATGATACCCATCACACTGCTAGCCCGGCTTATCAGATTGGAGATTTGGTACTACTCTCGACAAAGAATCTCAAACTGTCAGTTCCTAGCAAAAAGTTAGCAAATCAATATTTGGGTCCTTTTAAGATTTCTAAAATAATCAACCTCAATGCTGTGAGATTAGAGCTTCCCCAGGATTTTAAGATTCACCCCTCTTTTCATGTCTCTCTGTTAAAGCCATATCTTCCTTCACCTCAGTCTCTCTCCTTGTCTCGACCACCTCCAATACTCGTTGATGATCGAGAGGAGTATGAAGTTGAAGCCGTATTGGATTCTAGGATCCATAGGAAGAGGTTAGAGTATCTTGTGAAATGGAAAGGTTATGGTTCGGAGGATAACTCTTGGCAGCTTCATTCTGATCTTCGCACTCCCCGTCTTCTACGAAATTTTCATCGCCGCTATCCTGAGAAACCTAGTTTGGAAACCCCTGGGGTGCTTCCTTGAAGGGGGGGAGATGTGGTATACCTTTAACTATAACCCCTCCTATTTGGTCTCCACCCTATATAAGGACTACCTGTAACACTCATTTACTGCCTGATTATTGAAGTCTTAGCTACTCTGGTGTAGCTTTCCTTATCTCAGGTCTCCTATTGCTTGTATCCTGTGCAAGGTGGTTTACTTTGTTAACTCTAGCTGCGTCTTGAATCTCTTATGCTCAAATCGTTACTTTGTCATTACCGACTTTGGATCATTCAACGGCCGGATCTACTTTTTCACCGCTACCCGGAAGTAAGCCGCATTCACACACGCTGCCTCTCCAAACACGGATCTTCCAATGCGGTAACAGAAATATCACAGTCCTCAAGGTGGTAACGTATACGAACAATGCTAAAGCCTTTAAACTTCTTACCTGCTTGTTTTTGTTACCATACTGAATTATTGGGCATCTTCTATTACCTGCAACATCCAATATGAACAAACATTGTATGTCTGTGGAATGTCTGAACTTGTAAATATTTTAGGCTGTGTGTGATTGCGTGAAGTAAGAAGAATCATTTGTTTCTACCAATTCATATTCTGAGCTTGTCAGTATTTCTTTTTCATCTGTGGCCTCCGGTTATATATATATATCTTGAACATAAGATATATATTATATTAAATATTCCTTATATTTATTAACACTTAAGTCAGTTGTTAATATACAAATTCATCATATATTAAATGTCTCATATTGTTTAATCAGGCTACATAGAAGTTGTTTTCTGATTACTACAAAAAAGAGCAACAAGCTCTAATTTTAGAGCTAACCTTTATAACCAATGTGCAAATACTTGTTTACTTAAATACGAAGCTCAGATTACCACATGTTGCCATCCAAAGATGGTGGAGGGTCTATTCTTAGATCTTTGCATGATGACGATGTCTTCTGGGGAATGACATAACATTCTTTTGCCACTCCATTGTATTTGTAGGTTGAATGGATGTCCCCCTCTATAAGGAATATTTTGCTAACGTAATTTATTAGTTAAAGGCCTCATGTCTCTTCTCTTTTGAAGGGTTCTGGGAGACAAGTCCTCAAAAAAGTTGTAAGTCCATTCCTTTGAATTTTATTGGGTGTTTTTGTCTCGCTTTTTTCATCAGGTTTTCCTTAACTGGGTAGCTGGAAACTTTTACTATCACATCTCTGGGTGGTTGATCTTTGGAGGGTTTAGCCCTCAGGGCCCAGTGAACACTATCTAATGCAACTTCCTCTGAAAGATAGGCAAATGGACTCTGGACATATTTTTCTAATTCTTGTGGAGTCACTTCTTTTGATATGCCCCTTATTCTAAAATTGTGTCAGCGGCTCCTGTTCTGCAGGTCGTCCATTTTATTTTCCAACTGCTGGATAGTATTTTCTTGCTGAGATAGCTGATTAATGAAGCTTCCCATAGCTATATTTTGATGAGCGGTGTCCTCCTCCAATTTTTCCACCCTCTGACCCACTTCTGTGAGATCTTTCTTTATTTCTGAGATTTCCTTCCGGATGCATTGTTTTACCGGTTGGATTAAAGTGGAAAAATCTTTTTTTTGAAGGCAGAGAGTCCAAAAGTGCTTCGGGAACAGATATGGCTGATGCGGGGTATTCAGGTTCAGATTCTGATGATAGTGATTCACTTCTTGTTCTGGTTTCTGTGTCTTGTACAGCAAGAGTTTGTGGGGGTTCTAGGCATTTTAAAAAAATGTTTACAGAAGGTACTGCATTTGCCTTTTTTTTTTTTGCAGAACTGTTCGCTTTATTAGCTCTCTTTGGAGACAAGACAAATATACTCTTATGTTGAATATATTCTTAGATGAATAGAGGGAGTATTTAAAGCAGCCTCCAAATGGATGATTTTATGTAAGGGGAGAACGCTCCTGTATCCCAAGATCCCTTCCAGATACTATTATAGTGGTGCGAACTGTGAGATCTGTGAATCTGCTTACAAAGTACTTTATATTTTAGAACCCTTAGAAGACAATCATTTCACAAGGTGCCTCCTATAAATTCCTTTATATGCTGTATACACCTCTAAAATGTGAGTCAAATTGCAGGATTCAGTGCTGTTAGAATTCTCCAGCAAAATAAAGATAGTGCAGTTTTATTGTATGAGTCGTCTATAACATGCTGTGTATTAATTGTGATGCACTATTTGCAGAGTAGTATTAACTGTGAGATATATGAATCTGATTGCAAAGTCCTTTATATTTTAGAACCTTTAGAGAATAATAATTTCATAAGGATACATAAATTCCTGTCTATGCTTTATATATCTCTGAGATGTGAGTCAAATTGCAGGATTCAGTGTTGTTAGAGATCTCCAGCAGAATAAAGATAGTGCAGTTTTAGTGTAGGAGCTGGCTATCACATATTATGTATGGATTGTGGCACACTTTATATTTGTGGAGTGGAGGGCTTCAGCGTGTACAGGCCCACATCTGTTTTTTAAGATGGGTAATCCATCAGCATTTATTCAGTGCCCCTGCTGATAAATGTTGGGCTTATTCTCTAAATATTAGTGCTCTGCTGAGGGGTCCCTGCTAGCCGTTTTTTTAAGTGATTGTGTTCAGATGCAGCCTACCTGCGCGCCATATCTGTAAGTGCGCACTGTGTATGAGAAGCAGCTTTTTCCGATCTCTCTCTTCTCAGCCGGAATGTGATTAAAAGAATGCGGTCAGTGTATTCAGCCGTAGCCTAACATCCCATGCCTGATGCAAGAGTTTAGGTGCCGGGATTTACACATTTAGCCCTCTTGGTATGCCGGAGCTCACTCGGGTGCAACCATCTCTCTTGAGGGCGGACTCCACCCCCCCGATTCGTCATTTCTAACGTAAGTACAGAGGCACTGCAGGCGGGGGGATCGCTGGTCCGACTTGGAAGAATAAAAAAGGTAAGTATTTTAACAAAACCGCTGCAATGTAAACTTTCATGAATGAAAGTGCCCCTGTTTTTAATAGTATTTTTAAAAAACGGTCACTCATTAATGAAAGTTTACATTCACTTTAAAGTATAAGTGTAAATATTCTGAATGACCGCACATGAAGCCAAAAATGTTTCATGAGTAATGGTTTAACATTAAGCCACTGTTTGGAGAAATGAAGAAATCAGAAAATTTAACTGGAAACCTTTCATTTCCTGCTTACTTCTCCAGCTAAGACATTTAGCCCAGCAAAGGGAGAATTGTAAATAGAAAGCAAGGCCTAAGATAAACCCCAAAGAGTCCTAAAGGGATTGTTATGTAGACAAAAGAAGAAAAGAAATCAGGGCTCAACTTTTTAATCCTGATATAGTAATGGAATTCTGCACTCTCTTTTTCTGAGAAAATTACAAATAAAGTTTTATTTTTCAACTTTTATACAGCACAATTTTGCAAAATACTATATTTAGCATACAAATAGTAATGATACCATTCCACTGTCTTATGCACTATTGCATCTATTATGATAACAGTAGTTCAGGTATTTGTACAAAGACAAGCCAGCAATATTGCACATAGATTTTTCACAGTTTGTATATGGGCTCTAGATTTTTTTTTAAGGCAAATCAATTATGTTTGTAACCTGTCCAAATGTGAAAAGGCATTGCTTGCAATTTTGAAATCCTTCCTATTTTTCTATTTATAAGACCTAAAGGGATGATAAACAGTAAATACATGTTAGACATAATGATGTATTCAAAGCAAAGATTAGACTTAGAATACTATGTAACTATATTTTTACAATTATATTGTTTAAATATTGAAAATATAAGTGAAAATTTTTAGTTTCTATAAAGTAATGGGCGCCCCAGAGGCAGAACTTTTCTCCACTTTCTTTTTTTTTTTGTGAAAAATTCAATTTTAAATTTTGCATTTAGACTAGAGCACCAGCTCAATGGGAATGTGTTGATTAATTGGAGAATAAAGCAACTTTTAAAGTTTTATAATATAATGCAGCACCTGAAAATTGCAAATTGGCAGCAGGCAATTTTTTTTAAAATGTATCTTGAATGTTTGTTTCCTTTTTCTCTCGGTCTTACATGACAAGTCACAGCTTTGCATACAGGGAAAGGCTAGGTGGCGGGTTGAAAAAACTCAGAGCCAGTCAACAAAAAATAAAAACTTCCACAGTGCAGTCAGAGCACAGCTCTGTTTGAAGAGAACAGCCTGATGTGGAGCAGCACTACAAAATGAAAGCACTAACAGTACCTGCATGTGCCCCATTCTTTCTGCAGACATGCTGCATTTTCTGTGATGACATCTCAGATCATAGCATGTTCTACCTTGGGGATGCGCACCACCATGTTTGAACTAGTTTTCTATTTATCTCTTTGTGCAAAGAAAGCTGTGTGAAATCCCTCTTAGATTATCCTATGTTCCACATAAGCTTATTTGAACAGGCTCTTTTATTGCCTGTTTCCATCTGTCCCTTCAGCAGGGGAAACGGATAAGGGGCAACTCAAGTACAAACATGGTGGCGCCCATTGCTTTATATAAACTCAGTGGAATTTAGAAAACCAACAAAAATAGTTAAATTACAGGTAATAGGAACAAAATAAATAATGAAAGTATATTGCAAAGTTTTTTTAACTACACATAATTAAACTTTTTATATGAAATATCTTACTTTTTAATATCCTTTAATGAGATGTTACCCAAAACATGGAAAAAGGGATTTGACAACAAATGGAGGAAAAAATGATTCATGACTAATGGATTACTAATAACGTACTAAGAATCACCTGTAGGCAAAGTATTGAATTTGCTCAACAAGACAGAACTTGGTCATCTTTACATACATTACCAAGTTGTGTTTTATGCAACTGCTTAAAGTGATGGTAAAGTTTCCAATTCATATAATCAAATCCGGGAATGGAAACAATATTTTAAGATGGACTTTAATTAATCTATTCTAATGTAGATACTCTAGAACAGTGTTTTTCAACCAGTGTGCCGTGGCACACTAGTGTGCCGTGAGAGATCCTCAGGTGTGCCACGGCAGACTGACAACAGTGTGACATATTTTTTAAACTTTGCTTGTTTTTTACTCCCAGTGCAGGGGTAGTTTGTAGGAGGCATGGCATAACAGCACAATACATACAGTATGTGTGTGTTTGTGTGTATGTCTATATATATATATGCTGTATTAGGCTACAATGTGTGATTTTTTTTTTAAATTTTGGGATGGTGGTGTGCCACAGGATTTTTTAATGTAAAAAAGTGTGCCACAGCAAAAAAAAGAACCTCCTTTTTAATATAGCTATGACATTCCAATACACTGTGCTCTGGCCACCTTCTTCAGAAGCGTTTTTTTTTGGTGAGCTAACGGTTTAAAATGTTCTCCAATCAGCGCTCTAGCCACACAAAAAAAAAAAAGGAGAACAGTTCAAACCGTAAGCTCCCCCAAAAAATAAATTACTTTTAAAGTGGGAGGCCAGAGCACGGGGTATTAGAATTTTATCATATTAAAAAGTTATAGCATATATTCATTTGAATGGATGCATTAAAATCTATCTGCAATATTGTTACCATTCCAGATCTAATTATACAAATTGGAAACTTTACCATCACTTTAAGTGAAGCCTCATGACAACTGAACATCCAGTAAGATGTCATGAAACAAGCAGCACAATTGTGTGCTACCTAGTCATTTACCTTGGCCACTTGCAGTTCATATACACTGAACAGAGAGGAGATGGTGAGAATCGTGAAGAAGTTATATGAAATTTGGACTTTGCAGAATATAGAGTTCAAAATGAAATATTCTTTTACAAGCAGTAACTTAAAAAAATACTGGTTATGAATACATTTCTTTCACATTCATTGTTACAGCAGAAAAGTATTTTTTGTATACTTAGAAGTTTGCAATCTTTTAAAAAGGATACCTACGTATGCCTTATTTTAAATCCCAGACTGGCACTTCTGCATACCCCCATACTGATCTGGGAAACTGCTTGAAAGCTGATTGCTGCTTATTTGTGTGTATTTTGTGAATACACTTAAAGGGACAGTCTACACCAGAAAGAGAGATAATCCCTTTAATACCCATTCCAGTTTTGCATAACCAACACGGTTATATTAATATACTTTTTACATTTGTGATTACCTTCTATCTAAGCCTCTGCAGATTGCCCCTTATTTCAGTTCTTTAGACAGACTTCCATTTTAGCCAATCAGTGCTGACTCCTAGGTAAATTCATAGGAGCACAATGTTATCTATATGGCACACATGAACTAGCATAGCCTAGCTGTGAAAAACTATACAAATGCACTGAGATAAAAGGCGGCCTTCAAGGGCTTAGAAATTAGCATATGAGCCTACTTAGGTTTAGCTTTCAACAAAGAAACAGAATTTATGTTTACCTGATAAATTTCTTTCTCCTACGGTGTATCCGGTCCACGGCTTCATCCTTACTTGTGGGATATTCTCTTCCCCTACAGGAAGTGGCAAAGAGAGCACACAGCAGAGCTGTCCACATAGCTCCCCTCAGGCTCCGCCCCCCCCAGTCATTCGACCGACGGTTAGGAGAAAAAGGAGAACCATAAGGTGCAGTGGTGACTGTAGTTTACAAAAAATAAATTTAAACCTGACCAAAATGCCAGGGCGGGCCGTGGACCGGATACACCGTAGGAGAAAGAAATTTATCAGGTAAACATAAATTCTGTTTTCTCCTACATTGGTGTATCCGGTCCATGGCTTCATCCTTACTTGTGGGAACCAATACCAAAGCTTTAGGACACGGATGAAGGGAGGGAACAAGTCAGGTAACCTAAACGGAAGGCACCACTGCTTGCAAAACCTCTCTCCCAAAAATAGCCTCCGAAGAAGCAAAAGTAATGAATTTGTAAAATTTGGCAAACGTATGCAGTGAAGACCAAGTCGCTGCCTTACAAATCTGTTCAACAGAAGCTTCATTCTTGGAAGCCCATGTGGAAGCCACAGCTCTAGTAGAGTGAGCTGTAATTCGTTCAGGAGGCTGCCTTCCAGCAGTCTCATAAGCCAACCGGATGATGCTTTTCAGCCAGAAAGACAGAGAGGTCGCAGTCGCCTTTTGACTTCTCCTCTTGCCAGAATAGACGACAAACATGGACGATGTTTGTCTGAAGTCTTTAGTTGCTTTTAGATAAAACTTTAAAGCACGAACCCCATCAAGATGGTGTAACAGATGTTCCTTGTTAGAAACTGGATTAGGACGCAGAGAAGGAACAACTATTTCCTGGTTGATATTCTTATTGGAAACCACTTTTTGAAGAAAACCAGGTTTGGTACGTAAAACAACCTTATCTGTATGAAACACCAGATAGGGTGAATTACACTGCAAAGCAGACAATTCAGAAACTCTTCTAGCAGAAGAAATAGCTACAAAAAAACAAAACTTTCCAAGATAGTAACTTAATATCTATGGAATGTAGAGGTTCAAACGGAACCCCTTGAAGAACTGAAAGAACTAAATTTAGACTCCATGGAGGAGCCACAGGTCTGTAGACAGGCTTTATTCTGACTAAAGCCTGTACAAACCCTGAATATCTGGCATGGCTGCCAGACGCTTGTGTAACCAAACAGACAGAGCAGATATCTGTCCCTTAAAAGAACTAGCTGACAGACCTTTCTCCAATCCTTCTTGGAGAAAAGATAGTATCCTTGGAATCCTAATCTTACTCCATGAGTAACCCTTGGATTCGCACCAGCAAAGATATTTCCGCCATATCTTATGGTAAATTTTCCTGGTGACAGGCTTTCTAGCCTGGATCAGAGTATCTATAACTGATTCCGAAACCCCACGTTTAGCTAGAATCAAGCGTTCAATCTCCAAGCAGTCAGTTGCAGAGAAACTAGGTTTGGATGTTCGAATCAACCTTGAATTAGAAGGTCCTGCCTCAAAGGCATCTTCCATGGTGGAACCGATGACATATTCACCAGGTCTGCATACCAAGTCCTGCGTGGCCACGCAGGAGCTATTAGAATTACCGAAGCCTTCTCCTGCTTGATCCTGGCTACTAGCCGGGGAGAAGGGGAAACGGTGGAAAGACATAAGCTAGATTGAACGACCAAGGCGCTACTAAGGTATCTACCAATGTCGCCTTTGGATCCCTGGACCTGGACCCGTAACATGTAACTTTGAAGTTCTGACGTGACGCCATCAGATCCAGATCTGTAATGCCCCATAGCTGGGTCAGCTGAGCAAAAAACCTCTGGGTGGAGTTCCCACTCCCCCGGATGGAAAGTCTGAAGACTCAGATAATCCGCTTCCCAGTTGTCCACTCCTGGGATGTGAATTGCTGATAGATGGCAGGAGTGATCCTCTGCCCATTTGATGATCTTGGATACCTCCCTCATCGCCAGGGAACTCTTTGTTCCCCCCTGATGATTGATGTACGCAACAGTCGTCAAGTTGTCCGACTGAAAACTGATGAATTTGGCCTCCGCTAGTTGAGGCCATGCCTGGAGCGCATTGAATATCGCTCTCAATTCCAAAATGTTTATCGGGAGAAGAAATTCTTCCCGAGACCATAGACCCTGAACCTTCAGGGACTTCCAGACCGCGCCCCAGCCTAAGAGGCTGGCGTCGGTCGTGACAATGTTCCACTCCGGTCTTCGGAAACTCATTCCCTGAGACAACCACCAGAGGAGTGAGTCTCTGGTTTGCTGGTCCATCTGAATCTGGGGAGAAAAATCTGCATAATCCCCATTTCATTGTCTGAGCATGCACAGTTGCAATGGTCTTAAATGAATTCGAGCAAAAGGAACCACGTCCATTGCCGCAACCATTAGTCCTGTTACCTCCATGCACTGAGCTATGGAGGGTTGAGGAATGGATTGAAGAACTCGACAAGTGTTCAAAAGTTTTAGTTTCCTGACCTCTGTCAGAAAGATTTTCATTTCTACCGAGTCTATTATTGTTCCCAGGAAGGGAACCCTTGTGAACGGGGACAGAGAACTTTTTTCTATGTTCACCTTCCACCCGTGACACCTTAGAAAGGCTAGAACAATGTCCGTATGAGCCCTTGCTTTGTGAAAAGACGACGCCTGTATTAAATGTCGTCTAGTTAAGGTGCTACTGCAATGCCCCTTGGCCTTAGCACCACTAGAAGGGACCCTAGCACCTTTGTGAAAATTCTCGGAGCAGTGGCCAATCCGAAGGGAAGAGCCACGAACTGGTAATCCGAATGGTTTCCATTTGGAATGATGGAACTCTGAGTAATTGGTCTAGGATCTTTAAATCCAGAATTGGCCTGAAAGTTCCTTCCTTTTTGGGAACTACAAACAGGTTTGAGTAAAATCCCAGTCCTTGTTCTGCAGTTGGAACTGGGTTTATCACTCCCATTTTTAAAAGGTACTCTACGCAATGTCCGGAACATCTCTTGCCCAGGCCTGAGCAAAGAGAGAAAATCTGCCCCCTACTAGATCCGGTCCCGGATCGGGGGCTACCCCTTCATGCTGTCTTGGTAGCAGCAGCAGGTTTTTTGGCCTGTTTACCCTTGTTCCAGCCTTGCAATGGTTTCCATGCTGGTTTGGGCTGGGGTGCGTTACCCTCTTGCCTAGTGGCTGTAGAGGTAGAAGCCGGTCCGTTCCTGAAATTGCGAAAGGAACGAAAATTAGACTTATTTTTAACTTTGAAAGGTCTATCCTGTGGAAGGGCATGGCCCTTTCCCCCAGTGATATCTGAAATAATTTCTTTCAACTCTGGCCCGAATAGGGTCTTACCTTGAAAGGAATATTAAACAATTTTGTTTTGGACGACACATCCGCCGACCACGATTTTAGTCAAAGCGCTCTACGCGCCACTATTGCGAAACCAGAATTTTTCGCCGCTAATTTTAGCTAAGTGAAAAGCGGCATCTGTAATGAAAGAATTAGCCAACTTCAGGGCGTGAATTCTATCCATGACTTCATCCTAAGAAGTCTCCTTCTGGAGCGAGTTTTCTAATTCCTCAAACCAAAAAGAAGCTGCAGTGGTTACAGGAATAATGCAAGAAATTGGTTGAAGAAGAAAACCTTGTTGAACAAAAATTTTCTTAAATAAACCTTCTAATTTTTTATCCATAGGATCTTTGAAAGCGCCACTGTCTTCTAATGGTATAGTTGTGCGCTTAGCTAGCTTTGAAACTGCCCCCTCTACCTTAGGGACCGTCTGCCACGCGTCCCTTCTGGGGTCAACAATGGGGAACATTTTGTTAAATATAGGAGGGGGAACAAAAGGTACACCTGGTTTCTCCCACTCCTTATTCACTATATCCGCCACCCTCTTAGGTATCGGAAACGCATCAGTGTGTACTGGGACCTCTAAGAATTTATCCATTTTACACAATTTTTCTGGGACCACCAAAGGGTCACAATCATCAAGAATAGCCAGGACCTCCTTAAGTAGAGCGCGGAGGTGTTCTAGCTTAAATTTAAATGCTATGGTATCAGGCTCTGCCTGCTGAGAAACTTTTCCTGTGTCAGAAATTTCTCCCTCAGACAGGCCCTCCCTCACCGCCAAGTCAGATTGATGTGAGGGCACTACAGATAAAATATCCTCTGCGTCTACTTGCTCATTTTCTGTATTTAAAACTGAGCAATCACGCTTCCTAGGAAAGCTGGCAGTTTGGATAAAAATGCTGCGATAGAATTATCCATTACTGCTGCTAACTGTTGCATAGTAATCGCAATTGGTGCGCTAGATGTACTGGGCATCGCCTGCGCGGGCATAGCTGGTGTTGACACAGAAGGAGAGGAAAGCAAGCTATTTTCACTACCTTCAGCTAAAGAATCATCTTGGGCTATATTTTTAAGTGTGATTGTACTGTCCTTAAGCTGTTTGGACGCTATGGCACACTTCACACATAAATTTAATGGGGGAACCACCTTGGCCTTTGGACATACAGAACATAGGCTATCTGAAGACTCAGACATGTTTAACAGACTTAAAGAGAACTATAATGCAATAAAAATTATTTTTGACAAAAACGTTACTGTCTCTTTAAATAATAAAAAAGCACACTTTTTTACTGAAATATCAAAAAACCATGAAATAAACATCCGATTTTAATGAAATTTTCACCACAGAGTCTTAATGCTTTGAAAAGATTGCACACAAATTTTCAGATCAATTAACCACTTAATGCCCAAACCGGAGCTAATAACAGTTATTAACCAGTTAACACACTACAGTACTAGCCACAGCTTTCACTGTAGCCTTTTACCTTCATTAGGGATTATTTTAGCAGGAAATAAGCCTCCCTGGAGTCTTTTATGATGCCTCTCGACTCCCCACATGAAGCTGCATGGATTGCCTAGGCAAAAACAACTGCACAATTTAGGCCTAAAAATGAGGCCTCCTCCCTCTTCATTCTAGAGTGGAGGGGCCTTTCTGACTAGATTTAGGTGTCCAAATAAGTGCCAGGCCGAAATTAAACCCCAAAAGTGTTTTAAAGTCTGAAAAAACACCTTATTTATAGTGAAAAACATGCTAAAAAGCAATCGATTTTAAAGCCCACAATAGTGTCAACCAGCATAGAGCCCTAAATATAAGCCATCATTTTATACAGAGTCTATTAGAAAAAAATGGCTTACCAATCCCAGAGGGAATTTCTGACAGTCTTCTAGCATTACATGGTCTTGTTAGAAAAATGACTGATCATACCTGAAGCAGTTAAGCCTGCAAACTGTTCCCCCCAACTGATGTTCTCTGGTTTCAACAGTCCTGCGTGGGAACAGCAATGGATTTTAGTTACTGGTGCTAAAATCATACTCCTCTCAACAGAAATCTTCATCACTTTCTGCTGTAGAGTAAATAGTACAAACCGGCACTATTTTAAAATAACAAACTCTTGATAGAAGAAATAAAAAACTACAACTAACACCACATACTCTTTACCACCCCCGTGGAGATGCTACTTGTTCAGAGCGGCAAAGAGAATGACTGGGGGGGGGGCGGAGCCTGAGGGGAGCTATGTGGGCAGCTCTGCGGTGTGCTCTCTTTGCCACTTCCTGTAGGGGAAGAGAATATCCCACAAGTAAGGATGAAGCCGTGGACCGGATACACCAATGTAGGAGAAACAAAGCAAATTTGATGAGAAAAGAAAACTGGAAAGTTGTTTAAAATCGCATGCTTTATCTAAATCATTAAAGTATAATTTTGACTAGACTGTCCTTTTAAGTTCCACTCTTTGTGCGTATGTAATATTTAGCAATTGTGTTCTTGGGACAAGTAAATATTACGAGAACTAACAATTTATGCGATTATAATATTAATGATAAATCTGCCTCCAGTGGGATATTGTACTAAAAGCTGGGTCACTAAAATACCTGTTATACAATACAGCGGTTAAAAGCGAGAGCAAAAACTGCTAGTGAAAATTTTGGAATGTAGACCTGTATGTATTGGAATGTGAGAGTATGTATCTAAAAGATTATAAAAGGGACAAACTGACATATTGTGGTTCTCATGGAACTCAATAGAAAGTTTTTTTTCTCAGAGGGTTTTGACTGAAACTTCAAATACTAAAACATTTAGAAATCATACTGATCAGAAGAAACTATATATATTTTTTTCCAAATGATCATTGTTATAGCAAACTACAAAACTGCTTATGTCTGCCCATCTGATATAAACCTACATTTAGAAAGAGACCTTTAAGATACATAAACTGGATACATGCAGAAAAGACCAGAAAAACAAACCTGCTCAGCTTTGCCTTGACAGGCAGCATCAAAGAAGCATTATGAACGTTGAAAGGTTTCACCATGACAGAGATTGGTCACATTTGTGCAAAAAGGAAATTATTTTAGATGACAGATCACTGAAATTTGTGTGAATTTGTTTAATTTCTCTCTAGTGGCCTTAATACAAATTTGAATTTAGGGATATCATATTTTCTATATCTATGGCCTTTATACATTATATATACTATAACATGTATTTAATGTTTAAATAAAAAATCTCATTATTCAATATTTTATATATTATGTTTCATACACTATATCATTCATACAATAAAAAATATAATGAAACATAAGCACTATGAACACTCAAAGGCAAGGGAAAGGGCATTGCAAGGGAGTTCAGTGAGCAGGGATTAAAGGTTGGGAGCAGTAGCAATGGGGTGGAACGTATGCCACAATAAAACTAACACACAACAGATGTGCACAGCTCAACACACACCCCGCCATGAGCCTCACATTTTGCCGATAAAGATGCTCAGAACCATCGTCTCATCATTGAGTCCCAGCACATCTGAAAGACGCCGGTAGAGCTGAAAAGGAATAAACGAAGGTTGAGGGTATTAAAATG
The DNA here is from genome assembly GCF_027579735.1 of Bombina bombina. Lineage (NCBI taxonomy): Eukaryota > Metazoa > Chordata > Amphibia > Anura > Bombinatoridae > Bombina > Bombina bombina. The sequence goes on along the minus strand of NC_069504.1, from coordinate 733,336,092 downwards.
AAACAAGAGGGTAAATGGAATTTGGAGGCAGACTTGCATCTTCCTACATCTATCACACAATGTTAATCTCCATTTCCCCTGTGTCCACAGTCCCTTAACGCACCCCTCAGATTCCTTAATTTCTACATATAAAGATTTCTGTACCAAAGCAGGTATTAGCTAAATTGCACTGAGAGTAATGTGGGTGAAACAAGGGTAATCCTTCACTACTTCTATGGATGTCTGTATTTGAAGCCCCTGTGCCCCTCCCAGCCTCACCTTGGATGATTTCTGCACCTGGTCCCCGATGTATATTTTCCTGAACTGTTCGAAGAAGCTAAGCATGGACAATTCTAGCTTCTCGTTGCCGGCCTGTGCCAAACGTGAGTCTGTGAGGTTCATCAGCTGCAGCACTCTGCCAAGTGGCAAAGAGTAAGGAATAAGGTCAGTAAAATTTGGAAACTAGTACTACCCTACACTTGCCTACTTTTACCCAACACCATCACTGTTTTTTGCCTACTTCTACCCAACACCATTCTGATTGTGCTTAATGTTTACATCAGTCAACAGTCCTCACCTGTACTCATGTCAATGTTCTCATCCCCATCAGTCCTAGCTGCTGCTTATCTCTCAAACCCTCTGTTTGATACTGCCCTCCTCCCAAACTTTTTGCCTACAATTTTAGCCCATCTACTAAAATCAACCTATCATTTCCCTCTATGCCCTAACTCTAAAGTTAAACAACATTTTTAGTCTAATTGACTGTCTAATACAACAGTTCTTACCGACAAACCAGTTCCCCATCCATGGCATCCTGTTCATCTGTGCTTGCAAAAGAAACTCTCCCTCCAATCACAGCACCAATTATGTACACCAACCAAGTAAGACGACCTGCCGAAACAGAAAGTGTGAGACAGCTTGAAACAAACAAAAAACAAAAACATTGTAGAGTGAGAGCAATATTACAGCTAGAAACAAGTCTGAGAGGGATCTGAAAGGGTTCAAGGAACATGGACATGATACCTCAACTTTAAAATTAATACTAACTTACAGCTCTTACCCCTTATGTGGGAAGATTTTAATTTAGATCCTACCCCCTTGTGTGATAGGCTTAAAGATCCTCTTAGAGCTGGACAAACTACTCTCCCTTAAGTGAATTTTTAAATGTTTCAGTCCTTGACCTCAACCCTAAATGTTGTAGATATTTGGCGCAAACAACCCAAAAGGGAAAGATTTTATATGTGTAATCACAAGCCATTCCCACTATGTTCCACATAGATTTATTCTTGGTGTCTAACTCACTGATCCCTCCGATCATAGATGTTAAAATTGGAGATGTGATTGTCTCTGACCATGTCCCCATAGGATTTTTTCATGATGATGTTATGCCTCCTAGCAGTAGGAGAGTATTTATGATTAAATTGTTTTTATTAGGTAATGCAAAATACAATACAGGTACCAGTCAAACTCAATACATATGTCATTGTAATGAAAAGCTTAACATTATCATATGGGAGAGTCCAAGTAGTTTCGAGGTAGCCAACTTATTTAGCAAACTTATTGTTCCAGCAGATCCTACCATCTTGGCCCGCCGTTAGGGGACAACTCGGTCCCTGGAACTCCCCAGTTCCTTATAATCCAACCTTAATGCCCTCCTGGGAATGGTTTTCAACAATAGTGTAAGTAGAGGCAATTTCTCTTCTGTAGTCTCCCAGGGGAATATATACTTGTGATTGAGCTGTTGACTGGTTATGTGAGTAACTACCTGTTACTCGTCTTAAACTTATTTTATCTAACTAATTAAGAAAACTACCAAACAAATAGAAGGGAAAAGAGAAAAAAAAAGAAAAATAGAACAGTCATAAATCAAGGGTTAACATCATGATAGCAAAAACAGCTTATCAGCACTTCATCTCTCCTTCCCGCTCCCCACTGCTTCCAATCTTTCAAAGGCACTAAAAATATGTGGAGCGGAAATGTATTTATATACCTATTAATACAGGCTACTTTCTAGTGTGGCTCCTCCGTCACCCCCCCCCCCCCCCCCACCGTCTCTGGTCCTCCATCTCCAACCGACACATACCTCCCCCCGGCCCCCAGCATCCAGTAATACCATGTTTTCTGGAAGGTGTCAGATGTGCCCTGGGTGTATGCAGCTAACTCATACATAGAATACGTATGTTCAAATTTAGCCATGATCTCCCTCAACGCCGGTACCCCAGTTTTCCAGTATTTGGCTATAGTAACTCTGGTTATAGTGCATAAAATCCTGATGAAGGCATTAATGTGTTTGTTTAAGTTGGGTAACTGTTCGTGAAGGAGGGCCTGCGCCAAACTGAGATGGATACTCTCGTCTAGAAGAGCACTCAGCAATTCAGAGAGGTTCCTCCATATATGGTTAACCTGTGGGCATTCCCACCACATGTGTAGATAGGTGCCTTCCTCCCTGCATCCCCTGTAACAAAGTCTGGATCCGCCTTTCACCAAATGCGCTGTCCTAAGGGGAGTAAGGTACCATCTAAAGGAGGTCTTAATAATGTTTTCTCTAAGGTCTGCACTCAATAGGGATCTACAGGAACCGTAAAACAGCTCCTCCCACTCCCCCTGTTCCTTTATCACTCCTAGATCTGTTTCCCATTTTAATACTAAAGGAGTCTTAGAGCTAGCTCTATGCGCCTGCAGGTCAAGGTAGATTAGTGAGATTGCACGTTTGGGTCTGCTGGAGGCGGCACACAATCTTTCTAAACTTGTAGATAGATAATGACGTATTGCTGATGCTATTTGTAAGTATAAGAACCACTGGAGTGGTATCGGGTCTATTTTTTGGCTCAATTGTGAGTAGGTTATGGGGGCTCCATTGCACACTAGGTCCGCCACTCTATAGAGTCCCTTATTCTCCCATTTACCTACTAGTGGCCTATGATCAGGGTTTAACAGGTACTTTAAAGGGATCTTCATAGAGTTCTCCGGGAAGATATTGTCGGGTCCCACCGTTGATTTCCATTCCTGTCTAGACAATCTAGTGATTGAGGAAAGCTGTAGCATTTCCCCTCTCTTTGCCCCCCTTTCCCATATAATGTCCTCTGGAGAGTTAAGGTTCCCCATCTCTGCCTCAAAGATAGGCCACAAGATGCTGTCATCCCTCCTCCCGCATAGAGAAATCTGTGCAAGTCTGGCTGCCTTATAGTAGTCCTGCAGGTTAGGTAGGCCAACCCCTCCCAGTTGTCTATGTCTCGTGAGTAGTTGAGAGGAAATCCTAGCCTGTTTCTTGTCTCTAAGGAAGTTGTGAAGGGCTTTTTGGATAGAGTCTAGGTCAGGTTTATTAACTTTTATAGGTAATACTCTAAATAGATACAGAATCCTTGGTAGAATGTTCATTTTAATGGATGTCAGTCTCCCATACCATGAAAACTTAAGTGGTTGCCATCTGTTAAGGTCTGACCTGATTTTTTTAAACATTGGAAGGTAATTTAATCTATAAAGGTTAGATGAGTGTGATGTAAGATTTATTCCCAGGTACCTAATACTTTGTTTGGACCATCTGAGTTCAAAATTAGTTTCGATATTTTTCATTGTGTGTCTAGGGAGGTTAAGTGGAAGGGCTTCGCATTTATCCAAGTTAATTTTATATCCCGAGATAGAGGAAAACTCCTGGATAACCTCATATAGCAAAGGAAGTGACAAGAGTGGTTTAGTAATTGTCAACAAGATGTCATCCGCGAACAAAGTGATTTTATGGGTTAACCTCCCAATCTGCAGACCCTCTATTCCCGGGTTGTTCCTAATGGAAGCGGCCAGGGGTTCTATACACAACGCGAACAGCAGCGGCGAGAGGGGGCAGCCCTGCCTAGTGCCGTTTTGAATTTGGATATCCACTGATTGATGTCCCACTGCCCTAACTCGCGCCGATGGTCTAGAATAAACATTGCGAATTGCTGTTAAAAAGGGCCCATGTATCCCTCTCTTTTCTAGCACTGTCCACATGTACTTCCAGTCCACTCTGTCGAATGCCTTCTCTGCATCCAAAGAGAGGAGCAGAGAAGGCACTTCGTTTTCTGTCAAGTAGTCTATCACCCCTGTCATTCGTCGGACATTATCCGGGGCCTCCCTCCCCATCACGAAGCCCACCTGGTCTGGGTGTACTAATGTCGGGAGTATTTGCTTAAGTCTATTAGCTAGTACCTTCGTCACAATTTTGATGTCCTGGTTTATTAAAGAGATTGGTCTATAGTTATTACAAAATTTCGGATTTTTCCCTGGTTTTGGCAGTACGACAATTTTAGCTTGTAGTAGCTCTGCTGGTATCTCATGGCCCTCCATGATATGATTAGCGAATTTAATAATGTGTGGGAGTAGCTCTGCTTTAAACAGTTTGTAATATTCACCAGGGAACCCATCTGGTCCCGGTGCCTTCCCTGACTTGAGGTCTCTAAGGACCCCTAAAATTTCCTCCCGTGTGACTTTAGCATTAAGCATGTTATGATCTTCCTCTGAAATAACCCCCAAGTTTACACCATCTAGGAAGTCGGTTTGCTTTTGTTGTGTATTATTGTTGTAATCTACCTTTCTACCGTCGTAGAGATCCCTATAATAGTGTGCGAATGTATCCACTATCTCTTGTGGGTGTGAGGTTAAATGACCCGACGTGTCTTGCAAAATTGGGATTGATAATATTTGGTGGGTATCCCTAATTTTTTTGGCTAAAAATTTGTCTGGTTTGTTAGCATAAAGAAAGTAGGCTGATTTCAACCTATGTGCTGCTTTAATGGAGTGTTCATTTAAATATTTTGCCAGAGACTGTTTTTTTAGTTGTAGTGATTGGAGTGTAGTGGCCGAGTAAGTCTTTTTGTGGGAGCGTTCTAATTCCTCTATCTCGGAATACAATAGGGAAATATGGGTTTTAGTTTTCCTCGCTAGTATGGCTTTTTCTTTGATGAGAAGCCCCCGGATCACTGATTTATGCGCTGCCCAAACATTGATAGGATTAGAGGTTGAGTCTAAGTTAATATTCCAATATTCCTCCAATGCTCTTAATATGTTCTTTTTAATCTGGGGACTTTTAGTGCATGATGGGTCAAAAGTCCAAGACTTCGCCCTATTTGGGTCTCTCAAGTCCCCCAACTGAACCTGGGTGACAGAGTGGTCCGACCATACACACGTGTGTATGTTTGCTGCTCTAAGAACAGGTTGTAGTATTTGGCTTATGAAAATGTAATCCAGCTTGGTGTAAGTCTTATGAGCTGCTGAGTAATATGTTGTGTCTGTGGTTAAACCATGCAACGTCCTCCACGAATCAATTAGAGAATGGGGGCCCAGGGAGTCCATAATGGATTTGGCCATAGATCTAAGTCAGTAGGAGAGTATTTAAAGGGACACTGAACCTGGGTTGTCCTTGCTGATTGGTGGATAAATTCATCCACCAATAAAAAAGTGCTATCCAGAGGTCTGAACCAAAAAAAAGCTTAGATGCCTTCTTTTTCAAATAAAGATAGCAAGAGAACAAAGAAAATGTGATAATAGGAGTAAATTAGAAAGTTGCTTAAAATTGCATGCTCTGTCTGAATCACAAAGGAAAAAATTTGGGTTCAGTGTCCCTTTAAGTTTCCACAATACTTAGCTATGTCACAATAATATCAGAATTGTCTAGTGGTGTGCTGGGATGATTTCCACACTAACAATGCACCACATATTGTAACACCAGAACTCTTTTGGCCAACGGCAAAAGTTTTTCTATCAGGAGACATCTTAGCCTACTTGTCCACTATAAAACGGTCACATGCGTAGAGACTGGAAAAGCCGAGAGATGAAAGGTCCTCAGCTTATCTTTACATATCGTACTACACCCACTCAATCAAACCATCCAACGGTACCTATCAGTTAAAAATTAATATGATGCTGTGTCATCCCATCAGGCATCCAAGCCCTGATGAGAACCCAATGTAAATATAGATATGGTGACAAATCTGGAAGACTCCTGGCCACCTTAGTTAATTTGAAAACCTCTGTTAAAAATATCCCTGCAATTAAGGAAAACGTTTTAAAGACCACAAAGCTCATTGCCAAAGCTTTTGCTACGTATTATACCAATTTGCACACTTGTAATTCTCCAGCCTCGGAACATGTAAAGATTGAGTTTTGGAACTTGATAACTCTACTGCGTATATCAAATGTTAAACTGGATAGATTAAATTCACCCATCACTAGGGAAGAGGTTACTACAACCATTATGTCTCTTTATATGGGGAAGGTGGCAGGACCAGATGGCCTCCTCATTGAGTTTTACAGAATGCTTAAATCCCAAGTAACACCAGTTCTTACAGATCTCTTCTCTGGATACTTCAGAGGAGAAGATGTCCCTATACTTAGCTTCTCAGCGGCTTATATTACCCTTGTTCCCAAACCAGGGAAAGACAATCTGCTAACTGAATCATATACACCGATCTGACCAAACTCCTGGCAGAGCACTTGAAATTTGTTTTATCAGATCTGATACATGAGGATCAAACGGGATTTATGGTTGCCCGTTCCTCTGAAGTCAATACGCAGAGTTTTGCAAGTGGTTCAATATTTCTGGACTAGGAAACAAGATGGCACAAATACAAAGCTCCTGGAGGCCTTCCTGCTGTCTTTACATGCATAAAAGGCCTTTGATCGCGTAGAGTGGGATCACCTCTCAAGCTTGGATTTAATTTCTCTGGCCCCTTTCTCTCATTCTTTAAAAGCCTATACATCTCCCCAATAGCTAATATTTGTGTCAATAACATTTTCTCTCCTACTGTATCTCTACAAAGATACAAAAGACAAGGCTGTCCCCTTTCTCCTTTGTTGTTCAACACAGCCTTAGAGCCGCTCGCAATTAATTTGCGACAGATATTCCGTGGTATAGCTATTATGTGTGCTCCTCAACATCTTGCTCGTCCAAAATCCAAGGAATCATATCACAACTATTCTAACAGCTCTACAAAATGTTGGATCCTTCTCGGGTTATAAAGTGAATATGCAAAATTAGGGAATCTTATGGCTAAAACAAGGTGAAATAAGTTTACAAATATCCTTTTACCATGGCCAGCCAGTCCCTGACTTATCTGGTTATCCAGATTCATGTTAATCCCAACAAAGTTTACACCATAAACATCACCCCTTAATGTACTAAACTCCACAATCTGATGAGAAGCTGGAAGTCACTCCAATTATCCAATAATACGTTGCCCCTTCTATTAAAAAAGCTTCTTATCTCAGAATCACAATACTTTTTATGGAAACGCTGCAGATAAACTGAGCCTAAGCTATGTAAATGGAGGTTTGACTCAGAACGATTTTAGATTATACAACTGGGCAGCCCTAGTGCGTCTAGTCTTAGACTGGCAATTGGGCAGTCAACGTAAACATTTATATGCCTACCTTCAATTGCGGCACTATGTGGCAAACTTGGTCAGAGACAATACAGAATTTTGGGACGGGTCGGCCTTTCGACTCTCACAGGCTTTAGAAAAAATGGGCAGGTTCTCTCTTTCTGAAATATATCAAACTTTTTTACAACCACGGTTGCAAAAATTACAACCCCTGATTTTAAAAGGATGGGAAAGGGTAGGACTTATACATGTAACATGAGCAGCGACTCGTGAGGGTTTAGAGAAGACGAGAAGAGCTACTTTATTAGCAGCATTCAGGAAGTTTAAAGTTAGGATTCTGCACAAGGCTTATTTAACACCAAGGGGATTGGCTAAATGGGTGGATAACTGGACCAATAAAAGTACCAATAAAAGTGTTTTATAGATACCCTAAATTTACAACATTATTTCTGGCCCAGTTATAAATCAGTTTTGGAGTAAACTTCAACACTGGATCAACAGGAAACTAACAATACAGATTGTGCTTCAACCACATCATATACTAGTCCTACATTGGGATGCAAGATATAGACAATTTGACTCTATACTAAGGCTAATAATTCTAATTGCTATGAAATGTATCCTCCAGTACTGGATAAAAAAAACAAACAAATGCACAATTTCGAGCAGCCGCTCCAAACCAGCCATCCAGCACACCACCAACGGCTCAAAGTGATGACGTCAGACACCAACCAGCAGCAATACCATAGATACCGCACAAGGCAGGGTGCAATGCCACGATGCAGCAAACCAACTGCAGATAAATGGATTGAAGAAAAGGTCCAGCAGCACTTAGCAGTGAGATTAAAAAGAAGTTTATTCCAACATACAGGTAAAAAATACAAACATGGACAGGTGTCTGATGCTTTTGCGCCCCCTAGTGGCACTTCCTCATAGACTGAGGATAAAACACATATGACTCTCCTTTATACTGGTCACAGATGTTAAAATATTAACTTTTTAATGCAAAAATCCTATCGATACTTAAAACATTAAAATAATATAGTATGTCACGGTTACTACCCAGATAATGATGTACAGAGAAACCCTTCCAGGAAATATCACTATTATACATTCATTTGTATGAATTGCATGAAGTAAGCACCATTGATTAATTATTATAGAACCTTAAGATGAGGATTGTATATGACAAATCGGAATAAGTTAATAACTCAATGAGTCAGTACTCAGTCTGCACTAGAATTTAACAGTGATATAAATAATATCAATAATATCACTAATATCATGAATTTGCAGCCCTTAAGAGTATACATATATATGAATGAACTCTATGATCAACACATATTATACAAAAACTCCATTATTGCAAGCTTATTTCCAAAACATAAAAAAAAAAAAAAAAAAAATCAGAAGAAAATTGACAAATATTAATGATAATATATTCTCCAGTGTATACAAGCTTAATAATCATGGAAGCAAATTTACAAAATCTGAAATCCAAACACGTAGGAAGATTTCAGAGTATATTTATACAAAATAACTAATGTCCCACTCAAGATTTAAACCATTAAGAATTCTGGTCTTTAATTTGTATATCCAATACAATTGCTTTTTATCAAGTATTTTATATTTATTACCACCCCTGGGAGGGGTTTTTGCCACATCAATAATTTTTACTGTAAAATCGACAATACTGGTAAAGTGAACAAGATTAAAATGTCTAGCCACTGTTGAATCCTTACAATAATTCTTGACATCATTCACATGTTCATGAATCAGCTGATTCATCTTCTCCCTCCCCTTCTTCCTCTCTCTCCTCTGTTTCTTCTTTATCTTCTCATTCCTTACAGGTGGCGAGTACTGATGATACTGAGAGTGAGGGTCCAGTGGTACGTCCCAAAGAATCCAAGAAAGATTCTAAGAAACAGTCCAAAAAAGGATCAAAAGTCCCTTTACGCGGGTCAGAAGATCCAAAAACAAGAAGAAAACGAAAGTGAACTACCAACAAATGGGACTATTAGACCTTAATGTTATTAATTTGTCCACCTATTTGTTGAGTGAGGATCATACGAACTTGTTGAACAGAGGTTTGGGCTTTGCCCCGACAAGAGATGATAATCGAGTGTCAGCACAGAATGAGGTTTCATTCCAGGGTGCATGTACATTGAGCACTTTGGCGGATATTCTAAATGAGCATTTACAACCAAGGGCCCCTAAAAAAAGTGGCTCAGATTTTTACCCTATCCAATTTAGGGGCATTGCTGTCAATAGTTTTCAAAAAAGTGTTGAAAGGGATATATTAAATCTGGCATCTTCAAAAAAGCCAGTAAAACATTATCTTAAGAGGTCTGAGAAGATGGCGTTGGAGTCTCTTCAGGAGAATCATGATATAGTCATTAGGAACTCTGATAAAGGAGGGAATTGACAGGGTGCCAGTAATCAGACTGACAAGAAGTGCAAAAAACATAATTTATGCTTACCTGATAAATTTATTTCTCTTGTAGTGTAGTCAGTCCACGGGTCATCCATTACTCATGGAATATATCTCTTCCCTAACAGGAAGTTGCAAGAGGATCACCCAAGCAGAGCTGCTATATAGCTCCTCCCCTCACATGTCATATTCAGTCATTCGACCAAAACCAGATGAGAAAGGAGAAACCATAGGGTGCAGTGGTGACTGGAGTTTAATTAAAATTTAGATCTGCCTTAAAGACAGGGCGGGCCGTGGACTGACTACACTACAAGAGAAATAAATTTATCAGGTAAGCATAAATTATGTTTTCTCTTGTTAAGTGTAGTCAGTCCACGGGTCATCCATTACTTATGGAATACCAATACCAAAGCTAAAGTACACGGATGAAGGGAGGGACAAGGCAGGAACTGTAAGCCTTTTAGGTATAGGAAACACGTCAGTACACACCGGTACCGCATAGTATCTATCCAACCTACATAATTTTTCTGGAATTGCAACCGTGTTACAATCATTCAGAGCCGCTAATACCTCCCCTAGCAATATGCGGAGGTTCTCAAGCTTAAATTTAAAATTAGAAATCTCTGAATCCAGTCTCCCTGGATCAGATCCGTCACCCACAGAATGAAGCTCTCCGTCTTCATGTTCTGCAAACTGTGACGCAGTATCTGACATGGCTCTCACATCATCCGCGCGCTCTGTCCTTAACCCAGAGCTATCGCGCTTGCCTCTTAATTCTGGCAATTTAGATAATACTTCTGTCATAACAGTAGCCATGTCTTGCAAAGTGATTTGTAAGGGCCTCCCTGATGTACTTGGCGCCACAAAATCACGCACCTCCTGAGCAGGAGGCGAAGGTACTGACACGTGAGGAGAGTTAGTCGGCATAACTTCCCCCTCGTTGTCTGGTGATAATTTCTTTACATGTAAAGATTGACTTATTTAAAGTAACATCAATGCAATTAGTACACAAATTTCTATTGGGCTCCACATTGGCCTTTAAACATAGTGAACAAAGAGATTCATCTGTGTCAGACATGTTTAAACAGACTAGCAATGAGACTAGCAAGCTTGGAAATACTTTTCTAAATAAATTTACAAGCAATATAAAAAACGCTACTGTGCCTTTAAGAAGCACAAAAAGCTGTCACAGTTGAAATAACAATGAACCAAATTAGTTATAGCAACCAATCTTTCACAGTAAATGTATTACGTTAGCAAAGGATTGCACCCACCAGCAAATGGATGATTAACCCCTTAATACCCAAAAACGGATAACAATTTAATAATTAATGTTTTTATCACAGTCAAAACACACTGTCACAGGTCTGCTGTGACTGATTACCTCCCTCAAAATGAATTTTGGAGACCCCTGAGCTTTCTAGAGACGTCCTGGATCATGGAGGATGAAGTAGACAGATTGTGACTGAATTTTTACTGCGCAAAAAAGCGCTAAAATAGGCCCCTCCCACTCATATTACAACAGTGGGGAAGCTCAGTTAACTGTTTCTATGCAGAAAACAAAGATAGCCATGTGGTAAAAATCATGCCCCAATAAGTTTTATCACCAAGTACCTCACAAAAAACGATTAACATGCCAGTAACCGTTTTGAACATACATTTTAAAAATAATGAAGTGTTATTAATAAGCCTGCTACCAGTCGCTTTTACTGCAGTTAAGGCTCCTACATTACTTCAGTATTAACAGTATTTTCAGAGTCAATTCCATTCCTTAGAAAAATACATTCAGTGTACACACACTCATCAGCCTAATACCAGTCGCTATCACTGCATTTAAGGCTGAACTTACGTTACATTGGTATCAGCAGTATTTTCTCAGTCAATTCCATTCCTCAGAAAAATAATTTACTGCACATACCTCGTTTGTAGGGGGGCCCTGCATGCTATTCCCCTTTTCTGAAGTTACCTCACTCCTCAGATGAGAACAGCCAGTGGATCTTAGTTACGTCTGCTAAGATCATAGAAAACGCAGGCAGATTCTTCTTCTAATGCTGCCTGAGAACAAATAGCACACTCCGGTGCCATTTAAAATAACAAACTTTTGATTGAAGAAATAAACTAAGTTAAAAAACACCACAGACCTCTGACAACGACCTATCTTTAGTTAGGTTGCAAGAGAATGACTGAATATGACATGTGAGGGGAGGAGCTATATAGCAGCTCTGCTTGGGTGATCCTCTTGCAACTTCCTGTTAGGGAAGAGATATATTCCATAAGTAATGGATGACCCGTGGACTGACTACACTTAACAAGAGAAATAATCACACCTTTATTAATAGCAAAAAATAATAAAAAGTCCACAAGTCAAATAAGCCAGGAGTCAAAACCAGAGCTGGTAGTCAGATGAGCCGAGTCAGGAGCCAAAGCGAATAGTCAGACGAGCCGGAATCAGGAACAAGGAAAACAGCAGAGTCAGGAACAAGCCAGGGATCAGGAACCAGGAAGGATGTCAGGCAGCCAGGTAATACACATGAACTCTCACAAACATGTCTGAGACAACGCAAAGGCAAAGCAACTAAACAGAGGCCCTTTAAATAATAAGTGATGACAACACAATTCTGAGACTGGATCCTGTCTCACACGGATGATGCACACCAGTCTGGCCATAAAAGGAAGTGCAGGAAATGAGCAGCATCCCCCACAATGCACCATAGTCAGCAAGAGAGGTAAGTAAAATGGCTGCCAGCAGCACATGACAAACAAAACAGGGAAAAAAAACCTGACAGGAATATAGTTATCGTAAACAAAAATGATTATTTTGATGAGGCTCTACGCCAGCTTGGTGACACTTCTACATACAAACTCCTTAGTGGGAATCCCACATTAGTGTTTAAGAGGAAACTGATGGAATTGTTGGATGAAGGCATTCATTTGGGAGTGTTTAAACAAGAGGATCTATTGTATTTAATACCAGAGTTTCCCATCACACCTTTATTTCACTATTTGCCGAAGGTACATAAGAATCCGAAACTGCCACCAGGAAGACCCATTGTATCAGGCATTGGATCTCTACTTGAGCCTTTATCTGAGTGGCTGGATTCTGTCCTTCAGCTAATAGTGAAATGCTTGTACAGTTATCTTAGAGATTCATTTCATTTACTTGAAAGTCTCAAAGAGTTTAAATGGAAAAAAGGTTATTCATGGGTAGTGGTGGATATTGCCTCCCTATATACCTGCATACCACATGAGTTAGGGCTGAGAGCTGTTAGATATTTTTTGGACAAATTCTCCGCCTATGATGAGGATGTTAAGGTATACATTTGCTCCATTTTGGAATTTGTCTTAACTCATAACTTTCTAATGTTCGATGACAAATTATATTTACAGTGTTGTGGAACGGCAATGGGGGCGAAATTTGCCCCCTGCTTTGCAAACCTGTATGTAGGCTTTTGGGAATTAAGATATGTGTACAACACTAATTATAGTGAGCACACTAAAAATGTGCTGTACTATAGGAGATTCATTGATGATCTCATATTGATCATCAGTGAGACATTTGATGAAATAAGTTTTGACACGTTTCTTGCTTTTCTTAATGACAATGACATGTATTTGAAATTTGTTGGAGGTTATCACTCTCTGAAAACTGACTTCTTGGATGTGACATTGGAGGGTGATGTGGAGAATAAGAAAATAGTGTTGAAAACCTTTAGAAAAGCGACAGCGGGGAATACTATTCTCCATGCGAGTTTGTGTGACCCTCCTCATCCGGTTCGTGCCATACCAAGGGGACAGTTTATCAGATTGAGGCGTAACACCAATGATAATGTGGTATACATGCAGCAAGCTGATGAATTAATTAAGAGATTGGTAGCTAGGGGATAGGAGCTAAATGAGTTAGAAAAAGCTAAATTAGAAGTCAGCACAGTGACAGTACAGAATAAGGTAGAAAGAAGTGTTGGTAGCTCCTTTAGTGAGAATATTGTATTTACTACAGAATACAATAACCGATTCCCACAGATAGTAAAAATCCTTAAGAGAAATTTACTAATACTTTTAGGTGACAGCAAATTACAAAACTATGTTGCTAAATGTAAATTTGTACCAAAAAAAAACAGTAACTTTGGCATCTAGATTGGCCCCTAGTAGGGTTTCGAAGGCAATGGCCACCAGGGGTGATCAATGGCTAAGAAGGAAAGGTTGCTTCAAATGTGGAGCAAGAACTTGCTTGACATGTATTAGATCTTCTGTGGACGAGGTGACTTATGATATTGGATTTTATGCTAACTGCAAGACTGTTTTTGCAGTATATTTATTAGAGTGTAACATCTGCCATGTTCAATATGTTGGTAAGACGACAAGGGAGGTCAATGTGAGAGCAAGGGAACATGTGAATGATGTCAAGAATTATTGTAAGGATTCAACAGTGGCTAGACACTTTAATCTTGTTCACTTTACCAGTATTGGCGATTTTTCAGTAAAAATTATTGATGTGGCAAAAACCCCTCCCAGGGGTGGTAATAAATATAAAATACTTGATAAAAATGAATTGTATTGGATATACAAATTAAAGACCAGAATTCCTAATGGTTTAAATTTTGAGTGGGACATTAGTTATTTTGTATAAATATACTCTGAAATCTTCCTACGTGTTTGGATTTCAGATTTTGTAAATTTGCTTCCATGATTATTAAGCTTGTATACACTGGAGAATATATTATTAATATTTGTAAATTTTCTTCTGAATTTTGTTTATTTGAATTTTTTTGAAAAAAAAAATTGAATTTTTTGAATGTTTTGGAAATAATGTTGCAATAATGGAGTTTTTGTATAATATGTGTTGATCATAGAGTTCATTCATATATATGTATACTCTTAAGGGCTGCAAATTTGTGATATTAGTGATATTATTTATATCACTGTTAAATTCTAGTGCAGACTGAGTAACATAGTAGATAAGGTTGAAAAAAGACTAAAGTCCATCGAGTTCAACCTATACAAATCTAAAATACTTACAAAAAGCTCCAGTTAAGCTTAAATAACCCCATTAAAATGTGACCCATTTAATACTAGCAATCATATCCATGAATTTTGTTTATATACAGAAATTTATCCAGACTATTTTTAAATGTATCTATGGTATTGGCATTCACTACCTCCTTTGGTAATGAGTTCCACAATTTTATTGCTCTTACAGTGAAAAAACGTTTCCGTTGCAGGAGATTAAATCTCCTTTCCTCCAACCTTAAATTATGACCTCTTGTCAGAACCAATTTTCTTGGAATAAAAAGAGCTTCTGCCATCTCTGTATATGGGCCTTGAATATATTTATATAAAGTAATCATGTCACCTCTCAAGCGCCTTTTTTCTAAAGAGAACAGACCCAGTTTGGCTAGCCTCTCCTCATAGGTTAATTTCTCCAATCCCCTTATTAGCTTTGTGGCCCTTCTCTGAACTTTTTCTAGTTCTGCAATATCTTTTTTAGCAATCGGTCCCCAGAACTGCACTCCAAACTCAAGGTGAGGTCTTACCAGGGCTTTATATAATGACAGAATTATGCTTTCCTCCCTTGAATCAATGCCTCTTTTAATACATGCTAGTATCTTATTAGCCTTTGAAGCCGCTGCCCTGCATTGTGCACTCATCTTTAGCTTGTTATCTATTACTACTCCCAAATCCCTTTCCTCCTGTGTTTGGCTAAGTCTTGTCCCATTTAAAAAATACATAGCCTGCTTATTTTTACTTCCAAAATGTAGAACCTTACATTTTTCCGTATTAAATCTCATTTTGCATTCACTTGCCCATAGTTCTAATTTTAGCAAATCCCTTTGCAAAGAGAGTTCATCCTGCTCTGACCTAATGACCTTACTTAACTTAGTATCATCTGCAAAAATAGAGATGTCGCTATTTAATCCTTGCTCCAAGTCATTTATAAAAATATTAAAAAGAACAGGGCCCAGTACTGATCCCTGGGGGACGCCACTGATTACCTTTGTCCAATCTGAGTATGATCCATTTACTGCTACTCGTTGCTCCCTATCTTTTATCCAGTTATTTATCCATGAGCTAACATTTTCAGCTATTCCCAGTCCCTTAATTTTGTGCATTAATCTCTCATGTGGCACTGTATCAAATGCCTTTGCAAAATCTAAGTATATCACATCAACTGATTCCCCTTTATCTATATTTTTACTTACTTCCTCGTAGAATCTAATTAGATTAGTTTGACATGATCTATTTCTCCTAAAGCCATGCTGATTAGAACTCATAATCTTGTTTACACGAATATGCTCATCAATATAATCCCTTATAATCCCTTCAAATATCTTCCCCACTATTGATGTCAGACTAACTGGTCTATAGCTTCCTGGATCATCCCTGCTTCCCTTTTTGAAGAGTGGCACCACATCAGCTTTACGCCAATCCTGGGGTACCATGCCTGAGGATAATGAGTCTTGAAAAATTAAGAGTAAAGGTTGAGTACTGACTCATTGAGTTATTCACTTATTCCGATTTATGATAATATGTCCAAAGACAGTTGACTAGCGCAACACTGTTTAGAATAATATGTTGTTTAGAACAATAATGTGTCATTCAGGATACAATGGAAGTCACTTACCAATGGTGCTTACTTCATGCAATTCCTACAAATGAATGTATAATAGTGATATTTCCTGGAAGGGTTTCACTGTACATCATTATCTGGGTAGTAACCATGGCATACTTTTTATTTTAATGTTATTATTAATGTTATTATTATTTTAATGTTTTAAGTATTGATAGGATTTTTGCATTAAAGAGTTAATATGTTAACATCTGTGACCAGTATAAAGGAGAGTCATATGTGTTTTATCCTCAGTCTATGAGGAAGCACCACTAGGGGGCGCGAAACACATCAGACACCTGTTCATATTTGTATTTTTTACCTGTATGTTGGAATAAACTTCTTTTTAATCTCACTGCTAAGTGCTGCTGGACCTTTTCTTCAATACATTTAAAATAAAAAAACTATGCTTATCAGATAATTTCCTTTCCTTCTGTATAAGAAGAGTCCACAGCTTCATTCCTTACTTGTGGGAAATACTGAACCTGGCCAAAGGCTTAAATACCTCCCCCAGCCATTCTGCCGAGGGAACAAGGAACAGTAGGAGAAATATCAGGGTATAAATGGTGCCTGAAGAACAAAACAAAAATTTAGGTCTGCACAACGGAGAATACAGGCAGGGGCTGTGGATTCTCCTCATAAAGAAGGAAAGGAAATTATCTGGTAAGCATACTTTATGTTTTCCTTTTAAATATGAGGAGAGTCCACGGCTTCATTCCTTACTTGTGGGAAACATATACCCAAGCTTAAGAGGACACTGAATGAAAACGGGAGGGTAAAAAGAGAGGCAGATCTATTCTGAGGGCACCACAGCCTGCAAAACCTTTCTCCCAAAAGCTTCTTCAGACAAAGTAAAAATGTCAAACTTGAATATTTTTGAAAAGGTATGTAAGGAAAACCAGGTAGCCGCCCCCAAAAAATCTGATCCATAGAGGCCTCATTCTTGAAGACCCAAGAGGAAGCCACAGCTCTAGTTAATCCCCTGTGGAGGCTTATGTCCCGCTGTCTCATAACCTAAGCGAATAATGCTCATTAACCAAAAAGACAAGGAAGTGGACGAGGCTGTCTGCCCCTTAGACCAAAACAAGGAGGAAGTCTGTCTAAACTCCTGTGTAGCCTGGAGATAGAACTTCAAGGCCAGAACCGCATCCACATTATGAAGTAATCGCTCCTTCAAGGAAGTAGAATTAGGACACAAGGAAGGAAACACAATCTCCTGATTGATGTTGCGATCTGAAACAACCTTGGAAAAAAAACCTACCCCAGTACGAAGAACCGCCTTATCAGCATGAAAAACTAGGTAAGGGGGCTCACAGTGCAAGGCAGCCATCTCAGATACTCTGCGCGCCGAAGCAATCGCCAGAAGAAAATGAACCTTCCAAGATAGTAATTTAATGTCAATTACATGCATAAGCTCAAAAGGAGCCTTCTGCAAAACTTTAAGAACAAGATTTAAACTCCAAGGAGGAGCGCTAGATCTAAACACAGGCCCGATTCTAGTCAGAGCCTGAACAATAGACTGGAAATCTGGAAGCTCAGCGAGCCTCTTGTGCAATAAAACAGATAGGGCCAAAATCTGTCCCTTAAGAGAGCTAGAAGGAAAGAATCCTGGAAACCCTGACCTTATACCAAGCGAATCCACGCTCTTCACACCAGAATAAGTAGGTCCTCCACACCTTATGATAGATGCGATGAGTAACCGGCTTACGCGCCTGAATTATAGTATCAATAACTCTCTCTGAGAAACCTCTCTTGGCTAGGACTAAGGGTTCAATCTCCACGCAGTCAGCCTCAGAGAATCTAGATTTTGATGAACAAAAGAAGGACCTTGCTCCAGCAGATCCCTGCGACAAGGTAACCTCCATGGAGATGAGTACATCCCCACCAGGTCTGCGAACCACAGCCTCCACGGTCATGATAGAACAATTAGAATCACTGATGCTTGCTCCTGCTTGATGCGGGCCTCTACATGAGGGAGAAGTGGTAACGGTGGCTCTATGTAGATCAGACTGAACCTCCAAGGCACTGCTAATGCATCTACTAGCTCCGCCGGAGAATCCCTGGACCCATATGTGGGTAGTTTGGAATTGAGCCGGGATGCCATAAGATCTCTCTCTGGCGTCCCGCATCTGTTGCAACTCTCCGCAAACACCTTGGGATGGAGAGACCATTCCACCGGATGAAAGGATTGTTTGCTGAGGAAATCCACTTCCCAGTTGTCCACACCCGGAATGTGGATCGCTGACAGCGAGCAGTTGTGGGCCTCCGCCCATTCCAGAATCCTAAATACTTCCCTCATTGCTAGAGAGCTCCTTGTCCCGCCCTGATGGTTGATATAAGCCACCAAGGTTATGGTGTCTGATTGGAATCTGATAAACTGGGCTGAACCCAGAAGAGGCCAAGCCTCGCTCAAAGTTACAAAATGTTGATCGGGAGGAGAGATTCCTCTTGAGTCCACAGGCTATGTGCCTTCCTGGCACCCCAAGCAGCTCCCCATCCTGTGAGGCTTGAGTCCGTAATCACAATCTCCCAGGATGGTCTCAAGAAGGATGTCCCTTGGGACAGGTGATCTGGACAGAGCGATTCTCTCGACCGGTTGTCCAGAGAAATCTGTTGAGACAGATCTGAATGATTGCCGTTCCACTGTCTCAGCATGCACAGCTGAAGTGGTCCGAGATGGAATCTGGCAAAAGGAATGATGTCCAAGCAGGACACCATGAGACCAATTACCTCCATACATTGAGCCACTGTGGGCCTTAAGGAGGTCTGGAGGACCAGACAATTGGAAGTTAGCTTGTAACGTCTCTGGTCTGTAAGAAATATCCTCATGGATATGGAGTCTATTATCGTACCCAGGAATTCCATCCTGGTACTGGGAATAAGAGAACTCTTTTCTAAGTTTATCTTCCATCCATGAGATCGAAGAAGAGAAAGAAGGGCTTTCGAATGGTCCTCTGCCAGACAGGATGGTGCTTGAACCAGAATATCAGCTAAGTATGGCGCCACTGCTATACCTCTGGTTCTGGCCACTGCGAGCAAAGCCCCTAGAACCTTCATAAAAACTCTTGGGGCAGTAGCTAGACCAAACAGAAGTGCAATAAAATGGAAGTGCTGGTCGAGGAATGCAAATCTTAGGAACTTGAAGTGTTCCTTGTGTATAGGGATGTGAAGGTAGGCATCCTTCAAGTATATCGTGATCATGACTTGTCCTTCCTGAACTAAGGGAAGAATGGACCTTATTGTCTACATCTTGAACGAGGGGACAGATAGGAATTTGTTTTAACACTTTAGGTTCAGAATCAGGCAAAAAGTACCCTTCTTCTTTGGGACCACAAAAATGTTTGAGGAGTAAGCCAGACCTCTCTCTGCTGGAGGTACTGGTACAATGACCCCCAGGGAGGAGAGATCCCTCGTGCACCCTAGAAAAGCCTCTCTCTTTTCTGGCCTTGAAGACAGGTTTGATAAGAGGAATCTGCCCCTGGGTGGATGAGACTTGAAACCTATCCTGTATCCCTGAGCGATAACCTCCAGGATCCACGGGTCTTGCACGTCGCCAAACCAAGCTTCTGAAAAGAGTGACAGTCTGCCCTCTATCAGATCCAGATCGCGGGCTGCACCTTCATGCCGACTTTGACTCTGCGGGCTTCTTGTTCTGCTTGGATTTATTCCAGGAGTCTGTTTCCAAGTTCCCTTGGACTGCTCAGGCTTTGCAGAGGGCTGCCGACGTTGGGTTTTATCCGAACGAAAGGGACAAAATTAGGACCTTGTAAAAAGGCAGATTTGCGGGGGGCGTGTCTGGGTAGCGGCCATGGTAAGCTGCAAAAACTAGAAGCTCCACTACCTCAACAAATAATCTGCCACATATTGGGGACTATACTAAGCATCATAGCAGTTAAATACAAGAAGCGTACCCAAGATAACCTGCTGAGCTAATATATACCCTTTATTTGCAAGTTACACCTACATCTGAGCACTAGTTTTGACCAGTTAAAGCCGAGATAGAGGCCTAGTCCTCAGAACCCCAACACCCCCCCACTCCCCGGGATCTCTGGGGAAAGCAACTGAACATGGAGGAGGTTAATCATTATCTGATTCAAGCTCACCTTAAGGATTTGGAGCAGCAGATGCTTAATGGGTTTGCTGAACTCACTCACATTATCAAAGCTGAATATAAGGAGCGTGATAAGGGCGCTTACAAGATGGCGACAGTGATAGACACCACTGCACAACCAGTGGAACTTCAAGAAAACGTGAGCCTCCAGAGCATTAATGTAGAACACGACGAGATATGTGCACTAGAAATTAGAGAGGCAGAAGCGAAGCAACTTTCTGTATCATCGAAAGAGGAATCTTTAAGCCGTGGAAGAACAATTAGCAACCACACCGCTACCCAGAATAATGGATTGCAGAAAGAATTAATTTTTGCCGAGGCCCAGGATGATGTGGCCGACCTCCTGACCGGCAAAGGTGTTCCAACAAGAGCTTGGCGTAGAAGCATCCAGATCCTAGCGGTACGGCAAGGAAGAAGAAGCTCCTGGCAACATCCTGGAAGGGCTGACGGACATATCACTACAAAATGCCCGCTTAAAGGACCAGTTAACACAGTAGATTTGCATAATCAATAAATGCAAGATAACAAGACAATGCAATAGCACTTAGTCTGAACTTCAAATGAGTAGTAGATTTTTTTTCTGACAATTTTAAAAGTTGTCTTTTTCCACTCCCCCTGTACCATGTGACAGCCATCAGCCAATCACAAATGCATACACGTACCATGTGACAGCCATCAGCCATTCACAAATGCATACACACTTATTTTTGCACATGCTCAGTAGGAGCTGTTGACTCAAAAAGTTTAAATATAAAAAAAATTTGCACATTTAGTTAATGGAAGTAAATTGGAAAGTTGTTTAAAATGGCATGTTCTATCTGAATAATGAAAGATTAATTTTGATTGAGTGTCCCTTTAAGCCTCATTCTTAAAAAAACAAACAAAAAAAAAACAGAAGAGAGAGTGTATTTGATCTACAGTGGGCCCACTATAGACAGACTTTTCAGTGTTTTATACCTGGAATTATTCAGCTACTTGAGAGTGGTATTGGGTGACTATAACAATCCTATTATTTACTTTATGAGGGATGTGTAACTGCCTATCGGCTTGGGGTGCCTACGAGTCCCGCATAATCATCTCACAGATCTGACCTCTGATTGATTGATAACATAAGCTTTTACTTACTTGTTAATACCACTATATTCTGTTTATCCATGTTTATATATGCTCCTTAAAACCTGCATATGTGCTGACAGTAAGTTATTAATATGTAGATTAACCTGGAGGCACATTTCTCTGTTTTAGGTCAGTTTTCTGTTATATTTCCTGACAATAGAGATCTCTGCTCCTCTATAACTACATGTAGATCCTATATTGAGCAACATTTTCAGAACTAGAGGCTCAGTTATAATTTAGAATTACATATGGTAATGAGCTCTGTTCTTATACTTATTGTTTTAGGACCAAACTCTAAGCTAAAACCCTCAACCAGGGGATTTACAGTACACTGCCCTAAAAACATGCCCAAGTACACTATGCTCTACTTTTCTATGTTAAAAAAAGAGGTAGGAGTTAACTATGCACTGCTAATACTCCTTAACAATCTCTAGTTAATTTATATCTAGGTGCTGAAGGCCAAACAACCTATATTCTGATTCATATATATCAGTATTATTTACAAGTGACAACACACATAAAATGCTTATTACCAATCTACTAGTGTGGATCCTTGTATTTAAGCTGAGTTTCTGGTTTTGTATTTTACCTTATGGCTTGCTTATTTTCGCAAGCATGTGTCTAACAATTACTAGCTAATGTTTATATGTCCCCTTTGTGCACCCAGTTACTTACTTAGGTGGTTACACATCAGCTATATTTTCATATGTCACTCAAATTATCCTGCAAACCCTCCTCTTACTGATAAGTTCAATATACTGAGTTTGATATGCAGATAGTTAAGCGTATACTTATTATTATATGTTTACCAGAGATCCCTATTCTATGTTACCATAAGCAGTGCTTACCCGCTAACAAACTTATTTGAATGCAAGTTTATATTCTATTTTCATGTTTACTATTATGCTTTACCATATTAACATCCCAGTTATTTTCAAAACTAGTAAGTGTCATTGGACCCAATAGGGTCTCAGATGTGACTATCACACCCCATCCGTTTTTACCTAAATCAAAGGTTCCAAAAGTGACCAGCTAATTAGTCACCAATAGTCATTTAATATTGACAAATTGAGGTTTCAGATGTTCACAACTTTGTAAATTATCGTTATTGCTGCTTATATCATTATATATTGTTCAAAGGAAATTTTGACATTAATGTCACATGACGTTTACTATATGTTTTTCTGACCGTAACCGTGGAGATGATTAGAGTCCAGGCCTGGACCAAAAATAATCTTTTTCTTAAATGGGAGGGAAAGAATTCTAGATTTTGAAGTCATGTCTGCAGACCAAGACTTCAGCCAGAGTGCCCTATGGGCTAGAACAGAAAAACCTGAAGCCTTGGCACTCAGGCGAATAATCTGCATATTTTCATCTCAAATAAAAGAATTAGCTACCCTTAGGGCCTTAATTCTTTCCTGGATCTCGTTGATGGGACGCTCCACCTTGATCAACTCAGATAAGGAGTTGCATAAGTAGGTAGTTGCTCCAGCAATCGCAGTGACAGCCGCTGCCGGTTTAAACAAGTATCCTGTATGCTGAAACATTTTCCTTAGAGTTTCCAGATTCTTATCCATGGGCTCCTTAAACAACGAACTATCATCAAGTGGGATTGTAGTGAACTTAGCCAGTGTGGAGATAGCGCCATCCACCTAAGGGACGGAACCCCACAACTCCAATTGAGAGTCCGGAACCGGGAACAATTTCTTAAAAGAAGAAGGGGAAAAAAAAGAAGAAGAGCAAAGTCTTTCCCATTCATTCTTAATAATATTCACCATCTTTACGGGAACCGGGGAAGTCTGTGGTACAACCCTGTCCTCGTAGACCTTATCTAATTTAGAAATACAAGGTTCCTCAGGTAATTTAGGTTCTGGAACCTCTAAAGTAGCCACAACTTCCTTTAGCAGAAAGCATAAGTGTTCAATCCTAAATCTAAAGTCTGGTTCCTCCGTAGCTGGAGGCTTAGAGGCAGCAGATTCCGACCCAGATAGAGCATCCTCTGAAGTATCAGTGGTGTCTTCATCAGCGGATAATCTAGTATCAGATAAATCCAATAAGCTAGTAGATGACCCCTGGGAAGGATAGCAATATTTGACCTTTTGTTTGTGCTTAGCAGGGCGAGGTAAAGCACTGAAGGACGCAGACGCCGCCGTTTGTAACTGTTCAGTAAAGTCTGGCGGTAATAGGGCCCCTCCAGATGGAGGAATAGGAGTGCTATGGTAAGCTGCATGTTTATTAGGAGATAACTGTAGGGTGTGCACCTTACATGACAGAGACTCCTCAGAGGTGGATGGCTCAGTAGTACTAAACATATTAGCTTTCTTTGATATAATTACTTTATCAAGGCATGTGGAACATAATTGAGCAGGCGGGTATACCGTGGCTTCCTCACTCCTAACAGGCATTAGATTTCGGTAAAGACGGAGTACCCTCCAACTAATCAGAGTCCTCCATAGCTTGCGCTTATAAATTGGACAATAGAAAAAGATAAATGTCACCTTTATACCCCCAATGGCTGGGGCACTCACCACTTCCTATGACCCAGGCCCAACAGAGAAACCGACTTCTCTCCGGTAAACCGCACGGTCAGGAAGAAGAAGCGATCCGTGTGGCTACACCCGGTCACGCCCCAAGCCTAACAGGCTGCGCAGCTTAATCAAAATGAAAGTAAAACCTGTATGCTCCAACATCTGCCTGAGCCTCCTCTCACACATGTTGCAGCATAAACACAATATTTACATAATGTGATTAATCCCCCATGTTCAATTATTTCCCTTCTGGAGACATTAACCCTTGATTCCATACAGATAAAAGGAGCTACACTGTGACCCTGTCTTCTTGCATTATCAAATGTGTATAAAAAATTAAACGATCTTACCAGAATCTATGCCGTGGAACAGAAACACAGCCTCTCAAGTTTGACAGTCTTGTAGCATCGCTCCTTACATGGACTTGAGTGAAAAAAACAGGCAGTGAAACTCGTCAACACTGATTGCTTAGTAGTTGTTAATACAAGTCTGGATGGGTTCGCAGAAAGACTCTCCCTGCATCTCCAGACCCTAATTTACGTCAATGCTCTCACTGAGAGGCTGACAAGACTACTTAAAACTCCAGTCCCATTCAGAAGGGTAGATACCCTCTATAAGGAACTACTCTGTATCTTCTGACACTTCTCTGCCAACCTCCTGTGACGAAAGGCAAAGAATGACTGGGGGATGAGGGAAGTGGGGGAGGTATTTAAGCCTTTAGCTGGGGTGTCTTTGCCTCCTCCTGGTGGCCAGGTTCTTAATTCCCACAAGTAATGAATGAAGCCGTGGACTCTCCTCATATAAGAAGGAATGAACAATTAGATGTAACAGTAGATGTTCAAAATAGACTAGCCCATTTTATTCAAAAATGGTGTAGATTAATTCTAACATTCAAATTTGAAGTACAAAGACAAATTTTAATGCCATTTCAAAACACTAATATTTTTGGAAGACTCTCTGCGTGAAAAATTGTCTTACGTGTTCGTCTCCAACTAATTTGCCCTTTTTTCTTTTCTCTTTCTTTCTTTCCTCCCTCCCTCCAATTTGTCTGCTGGGCCCTGTTGTGAATGTTTTATAGATCTGATAATTCCCACTAAGTATTACGCCTATATCAGGTACAATAATATGGTTAATATTTGTCTGGCTTCTTTATTTGTTTGTTAATATTTAATGATTTATATGAAAGAAAGGAAAAGAAAATTTTTAATATATGTTTGACCTTTAATACTTATATGTACCTGACAGTGTCAAGATCACAATGTATTACAGAAAATATTATGTATGTACATCTAAACTCTTGTAATAAAAAGAAGTTTAAAAAAAAACAAAAAAACAACCAAATGAATACAGTAGCTACTATATAACAATACTAGAACCTATGTTTTAAGAAATGTACCACACAGACCCATTCAGCAATTTACTTTTTATATTAATACTACAGTATCTACCCCCTAACAAGTGCTATGTATATGCAAAGCTGGTTGCAAGCTGGATGAAAACAAGTTGGATGAAAACAATTATGCAGATTCTCGTATACGACCAAATACAGCCAGTCACAGGTGATAGCATAAGCAAAGTGTATGAAATACTGCATAGTTTCAGGCACAAGAAAGTGTTTATTCTTGAAAGAAAATATATGTATTTTTATAAAGAATATTAATTGTTATTAATAAAAGAGTACAAGACCTGGGGTGAAAAAATCTTGGCACTGTACAGCTCTAAGATCACGATCTTCCGTAAGGGAGTTGTAGTTTAAGTAAGAGTTGAGGGCACCCAGGAGGTTCATTTCTGGGGTTTGCACAAAATGATGAAGAATTATTTAATAGCTTACAGGACCATTAAATAAAGTAGAATTGTATGATCAAAAAATGCATAATAAAAACATAATTTATTTTTACCTCCTACATTATTTTTAACCTCATACATTAATTTATTTCATGGTGGTCAGAGTCCATGATCCAATACTCCTGGGAATTACTCTTCTCTACCACTAGGAGGAGGCAAATATTCCCAAACCCCAAGAGCCCTATAAAACCTTCTCCCACATCACATATACCTCAGTCTAAAGTATAGCCAAGCAAAGTGAGTTAAGAAAAAGGAATAAGAGCCATAAAAGGAGACTCAGGGGACAATGGACATTCATAGATGACTAGCCTGGAGGGGATTGTGTGGGAAAATGAGGGAACAAATATAATTTTGTCCCCTTTTTTTTCTTCTCTCATTTGTTTTGGTTTTTGGACCAATTTCTAGACACATAGGTGTATTGTCTATAGTT
This sequence comes from Bombina bombina, assembly GCF_027579735.1. Taxonomy (NCBI): domain Eukaryota; kingdom Metazoa; phylum Chordata; class Amphibia; order Anura; family Bombinatoridae; genus Bombina; species Bombina bombina. The sequence goes on along the minus strand of NC_069504.1, from coordinate 733,309,696 downwards.
TACTTTGTGAATGTATTTTTTGCATTGTTTTATGAAATAGAAAAATAGAAAACTCCAAAGGTATGTTGCAGTGGAAATTATTTACTCATTCATTTATGTATCTTGTTTATTCATTTTGCTTTCTCCATGGAATAATAGAAATACAAAATATATGTTAAAGTGAAAGTAAATTCTAGCGTTGTACAAATAAAGGGCACTTTCATTCATAAAGTATAAGATACTTCAAGTAGAAAGCTCCTTTATTTGATTCAATCGGTCGCCGTTCTTAGCTCCTACAGCAGCGCACGGCTACATTTTTTTTTTGGCTAAGAGGTGATGTTTTCACCTCTTAGCCAATAGCCTTGTGGTAAATCTGGCTCCCATGGGCGCCAAGCCGGATTTACCGCACGTCTATTGGCTAAGAGGTGAAAACGTCACCTCAGGCAAAATTGTTTTTAGCTGTGGGCTGCTGTAGGAGCTAAAAACGGCGACCGATTGAATCAAATAAAGGAGCTTTCTACATGAAGTATCTTATACTTCATGAATGAAAGTGGCCTTTATTTGTTTCAATAGAAAATCCTAGCGTTTGTACAACGCTAGGATTTACTTTCACTTTAAAGAAGTCTTCTTTTCCTGTTTGAATACCCTGCGTGGCTGCAAATAAATAAATAAATATATATATATATATATATATATATATATATATATATATATATATATATATATATATATATAAAGAGCCATAAAAAGAGCAGGGAAAAAAGATGTATTGAACGACAACAAAAAATAACCCCCCAAAAAACATTATGTGGACTCTCGCCACCATAAAAGAAATTAAGCATTTAAGGTAAGCATAAATTAGGTTCTATTTCATACAGCTGGTGAGTCCACGATCCATTACTCCTGTACTCCTGGGAACTAATACCCAAGCTGTGGAGTCCATGAGTAATAACAAAGGGAGGGATTTAAAAATATATTTTTTCACTGAGAAATTGAAATTAAATCCACAACTCCATTTATTTTTAAAGCACTTAAAATAAATCAAACAGCCAAAAAATCAAACTGAGACCTCTGCCGGAAGAACCTTTCTACCAAAGGATGCTTCAGAAAAAGAAAAAACATAAAAATGGTAGAATTTTGTCAAATTAAGCCAAGAAGACCAAGTAGCTGCCTTGCTAATCTGAAGCCTCATTCTTGAGGCCTCAAAAAGTGGCAACTGACCTACAATGCCTTGCAAAAGTATTCACCCCGCTTGGCATTTTTCGTGTTTGTTGCCTCACAACCTGGAATTAACATGGATTGTTTGAGGATTTGCATCATTTAATTTACATTACATGCCCACAACTTTGAAGATGTTTTTTTTTTTTTATTGTGAAGCAAACAACAAATAGGACAAAATAACAGAAAAAGTCAATGTGCATAGCTATTCACCCCCCTAAAGTCAATACTTTGTAGAGCCACCTTTTGCGGCAATCACACCTCCAAGTCGCTTTGGATAAGTCTCAATGAGCTTGTCACATCTTACACTGGGATTTTTGCCCATTCCTCCTTGCAAAACTGCTCCAACTCCTTCAAGTTGGATGGTTTGTGCTTGTGAACAGCAATCTCAGTCTGACCACAGATTTTCTGTTGGATTGAGGTCTGGGCTTTGACTAGGCCATTCCAACACATTTACATGTTTCCCCTTAAACCACTCAAGTGTTGCTTTAGCAGTGTGTTTGGGGTCATTGTCCTGCTGGAAGGTGAACCTTCGTCCTAGCCTCAAATCACACACAGAGTGGTACAGGTTTTGCTCAAGAATATCCCTGTCTTTAGAACCATCCATCTTTCCCTCAACTCTGACCAGTTTCCCAGTCCCGGCTGCTTAAAAACATCCCCACAGCATGATGCTGGCACCACCATGTTTCACTGTGGGGATGGTGTTCTTTGGATGATTTGATGTGTTGGGTTTGCGCCAGACATAGCGTTTTCTTTGATTGCCGAAAAGTTCAATTTTAGTCTCATCAGACCAGAGCACTTTCCTCCATACATTTTGGGAGTCTCCCACATGCCTTTTCGCAAACTCAAAACGTGCCATTTTGTTTTTTACTGAAAGTAATGGCTGTCTTCTGGCCACTATGCCATAAAGCCCAACTCTATGGAGCATACGGCTTATTGTCATCCTATGTACAGATACTCCAGTCTCTGCTGTGGAACTCTGCAGCTCCTCCAGGGTTACCCTAGGTCTCTGTGCTGCCTCTCCGATTAATGCCCACCGTGAGTTTTGGTGGGCGGACGTCTCTTGGCAGGTTTGCTGTTGTGCCATGTTCTTTCCATTTGGTTATGATAGATTTGATGGTGCTCCTGGGGATCATTAAAGATTTGGATATTTTTTTTATAACCTAACCCTGACTTGTACTTCTCAACAACATTGTCCCTTACTAGTTTGGAGAGTTCCTTTGTCTTCATGGCAGTGTTTGGTTAGTGGTGCCTCTTGCTTAGGTGTTGCAGCCTCTGGGGCCTTTCAAAAAAGGTGTGTATATGTAATGACAGATCATGTGACACTTAGATTGCACACAGGTGGAGATCATTTCACTAATTATGTGACTTTTGAAGGTAATTGGTTGCACCAGAGATTTTTATGGGCTTCATAACAAAGGGGGTGAATACATACGAACATGACAATTTTCTGTTTTCTATTTGTAAAAAATAGTTTTATGTATATATTTTTCTCATTTCACTTTACCAACTTAGACTATTGTGTTCTGATCCATCACATAAAATTCAGATTAATAAAACGAACTTAAAGCTGTAATGTAAAAAAAAGGTAAAAAGTCAAGGGGGGTGAATACTTTTGCAAGGCATTGTAGTAGAATGAGCAGTAGAATGAGCAGTAATGTGCTGCAGTAGAGGCTGACCTGCCTCCAAGTAAGACTTGTAAATCAAAAGTTTCAACCAAGAGGCCAAAGAAACAGCAGAAGCTTTCTGACCTTTCCTATGACCAGAATGCAAGAATGACAAAACTAGAAGTCTGTCTAAAGTCTTTAGTAGCATCGATGTAATATTGCAATGCCCTAAGAACATCCAAAGAAAGCAAAGCTCTTTCTGAAGTATTCTTTGGATTAAGACACAAAGAAGGAACAACAATCTCTCTTCTAATGTATGAAGAAACAACCTTAGGAAAAAAAAAAATCAAATTAAGTCCATAAAAGAGGTTTAACCTGATAAAAAAAAATCACGAAAGAGTAGATAATTCAGAAACTCTTCTAGCAGAATAAATAGCCAAAAGAAATAACACTTTCCAAGAAAGTAGTTTAATATCCATCTTATGCATGGGTTCAAAAGGAAGAGCCAGCAAAACCCTGAACACCAAGTTAGAATTCCATAGAGGAGAAATTGGCTTGATTACAGGTTTCAAACGGACCAAAGGCTGAACAAAACTATAAATATCAAGAAGATTAGCCTTCTTTCTGTGGAACGAAACTAAAAAAGCAGACATCTGCCCCTTTAGAACTGGCAGATAGGCCCTTATCCAGACCATCCTGCAAGAACTGCAAAATCCTAGGAATTTTGAGAGAATGGCCTTCCAGAGATTGTGATAGATTTAAATTACAGAATCAGAGACACCCCTATGTCTAATGACTAAACGTTTAATTTCCCTGCCATCAAGTGAAGAGACTTGAGATCCGGATGGAAAAACGAACATTGAGGCAGGTCTGCCTACAGAGGTCAAGGAGGACAGCTGGACATCTGAACCAGATCCGCATACTAAATTTGAGGCCATGCTGGGGCAATCAGGATTACAGACGACATCTCTAGGTTTACCTTGTTAATTACTCTGGGAAGACATAACAGACGTGGAAACAGATAAGCAAGCAGAAAAGACAAATGAGCTACTAGAGCATAGACTGGACCTCGCGAAGTACTTAGGATGTTTGTTGTACAAACGAGAGGCCATCACATCTATCTCTGGGAGACCCCGAAGATCCAGAATATGATTAAGCACATACTGTTGAAGAGACCACTCCCCTGGATGTAGAGATTGACGGCTGAGAAAGTCTACTTCCCAGTTGTTCACTCCTGGAATATAAATCACAGAGACTATACAGGAATTGGTTTCTGACCATGAGAGAATTTAAGACACCTCCATCATTGCTAGAGAACTGTGAGTTTCCCTCTGATGGTTAAAATAAGCTACTGCTGCAACATTGTCTGTCTGGAAACGGAGATGAGACTCTTTTCAAGCTTGAAGAGCACTAAAAATAGCATGCAGTTCTAGAACATTAATTGGTAACTGTGCCACTCGAAGAGCCCAAGCTCACTGTGCTGTCAGAGACCCCCAAACAGCTCCCCAACCTGAGAGACTTGCATCTGTAGTGATTACAGTCCAAGATGATCAAAAGAAGCCCCCTGAATAATAAACTGATGATCCAGCCACCAAGTTAGAGACTGACTTGTACTGGGATCCAAAAATATCCTTTGAGACAGCCGAGTATAATCTCTGCACCACTGATGCAGCATACAAAAGCTGAAGAGTCGTGTGAAAACGAGCAAATCAAATTGCTTCTGAAGCTAAAATTCATGAAAACAAACAAAGAAAAACTGAGGGAAACGAGAGACTGAAGGTTCAAACAAGCTGACACCAATTTTAACCTTCTCTGCTCTGTAAGATAAAGACTCATGGATACTGAATCTATTTGAAAACCCCCAAAAAACAAAATTTATGCTTACCTGATAAATCTCTTTCTCTTGTGGTGTATCCAGTCCACGGGTTCATCCATTATTTGTGGGATATTCTCCTTCCCAACAGGAAGTTGCAAGAGGACACCCACAGCAGAGCTGTCTATATAGCTCCTCCCCTAACTGCCACTCCCAGTCATTCGATCGAAGACAAGCAAGAAAAAAGGAGAAACTATAGGGTGCAGTGGTGACTGTAGTTTAAAAATAAAAAACACCTGCCTTAAAGTGACAGGACGGGCCGTGGACTGGATACACCACAAGAGAAAGAAATTTATCAGGTAAGCATACATTTTGTTTTCTCTTGTAAGGTGTATCCAGTCCACGGGTTCATCCATTACTTGTGGGATACCAATACCAAAGCTTTAGGACACGGATGAAGGGAGGGACAAGGCAGGAACTTAAACGGAAGGCACCACTGCCTGCAAGACCTTTCTCTCAAAAATAGCCTCCGAGGAAGCAAAAGTATCAAATTTGTAGAATTTAGAAAAAGTATGAAGCGAAGACCAAGTCGCCGCCTTACAAATCTGTTCAACAGAGGCCTCATTTTTAAAAGCCCATGTGGAAGCTACCACTCTAGTGGAATGAGCTGTAATTCTTTCAGGAGGCTGCTGGCCAGCAGTCTCATAAGCTAAACGGATTATGCTTCTCAGCCAAAAAGAAAGAGAAGATGCCGAAGCCTTTTGGCCTCTCCTCTGTCCAGAGTAGACAACAAACAATGCAGATGTTTGACGAAAATCCTTAGTAGCTTGTAAATAAAACTTTAAAGCACGAACCACGTCAAGATTGTGTAATAGACGTTCCTTCTTTGAAGAAGGATTAGGACACAGTGATGGAACAACAATCTCCTGATTGATATTATTATTAGATACCACCTTAGGAAGAAACCCAGGTTTGGTACGCAAAACTACCTTATCTGTATGGAAGATCAGATAAGGGGAATCACACTGTAAGGCAGATAACTCTGAAACTCTTCGAGCCGAAGAGATAGCTACCAAAAACAGAACTTTCCAAGATAGAAGTTTGATATCTATGGAATGCAGAGGTTCAAACGGAACCCCTTGAAGAACTTTAAGAACTAAATTTAAACTCCATGGCGGAGCAACAGGTTTAAACACAGGCTTGATTCTAACTAAAGCCTGACAAAACGCCTGAACGTCTGGAACATCTGCCAGGCGCTTGTGCAGAAGAATAGACAGAGCAGAAATCTGTCCCTTTAAAGAACTAGCTGACAATCCCTTCTCCAATCCTCCTTGGAGAAAGGATAATATCCTAGGAATCCTGACTTTACTCCATGAGTAACCCTTGGATTCACACCAATGAAGATATTTACACCATATCTTAAGATAGATTTTCCTGGTGACAGGCTTTCGAGTCTGAATTAAGGTATCAATGACCGACTCAGAGAAACCACGTTTTGATAAAATCAAGCATTCAATCTCCAAGCAGTCAGCCGCAGAGAAATTAGATTTGGATGTTTGAATGGACCTTGGAGTAGAAGGTCCTGCCTCAGCGGCAGAGTCCATAGTGGAAGGGATGACATGTCCACCAGATCTGCATACCAAGTCCTGCGTGGCCACACAGGTGCTATCCAAATCACTGAAGCTCTCTCCTGCTTGATCTTGGCAATCAGACGAGGGAGGAAAGGAAATGGAGGGAACACATAAGCCAGGCTGAAGGACCAGGGCACTGCTAGAGCATCTATCAGTGCTGCCTGGGGATCCCTTGACCTGGACCCGTAACAGGGAAGCTTGGCGTTCTGACGACACGCCATCAGATCCACTTCTGGTTTGCCCCATAGTTGAATCAGCTGGGCAAATACCTCCGGATGGAGCTCCCACTCCCCCGGATGAAAAGTCTGCCGACTTAGAAAATCCGCCTTCCAGTTCTCTACTCCTGGGATATGGATAGCTGAGAGATGGCAAGAGTGAACCTCTGCCCATAGAATTATATTTGAAACCTCCAACATTGCCAGGGGGCTTCTTGTCTCCCCCTGATGGTTGATATAGGCTACAGTCATGATATTGTCCGACTGAAATCTGATGAACCTGACCGCAGCTAATTGAGGCCAAGCCTGAAGAGCATTGAATATCGCTCTCTGTTCCAGAATGTTTATCGGAAGGAGGGCTTCCTCCTGAGTCCACAAACCCTGAGCCTTCAGGGAGCTCCAGACTGCGCCCCAGCCCAGAAGGCTGGCATCTGTCGTGACTATAGTTCACTCTGGCCTGCGGAAACTCATTCCCCTGGACAGATGGACCCGAGAGAACCACCAGAGAAGAGAATCCCTGGTCTCTTGATCCAGATTTAGCAGAGGGGATATATCTGTGTAATCCCCATTCCACTGATTGAGCATGCAAAGTTGCAGTGGTCTGAGATGTAGGCGGGCAAACGGAACTATGTCCATTGCCGCTACTATTAGGCCGATTACTTCCATACACTGAGCCACTGACGGCCGAGAAGTGGAATGAAGAGCACAGCAGGAAGTTAGAAGCTTTGATAACCTGACCTCTGTCAGAAAAATTCTCATTTCTACTGAATCTATCAGTGTTCCTAGGAAGGAAACTCTTGTGAGAGGGGGGAGAGAGAACTCTTTTGTTCGTTCACCTTCCACCCGTGAGACCTCAGAAAGGCCAGAACAATGTCCGTATGGGACTTGGCGATTTGAAAAGTCGACTCCTGTATCAGAATATCGTCTAGGTAAGAAGCCACCGCTATGCCCCGTGGCCTTAGAACCGCCAGTAGGGACCATAGAACCTTCGTAAAGATTCTTGGTGCCGTGGCTAACCCGAAGGGAAGAGCCACAAACTGGTAATGCCTGTCTAAGAAGGCGAACCTGAGGAACTGATGATGATCTCTGTGAATCGGAATGTGGAGATAAGCATCCTTAAAGTCCACGGAAGTCATATATTGACCCTCCTGGATCATAGGGAGGATGGTTCGGATAGTCTCCATCTTGAAGGATGGGACCCCGAGAAATTTGTTTAGGATCTTGAGATCCAAGATTGGTCTGAAAGTTCCCTCTGTTTTTTGAAACTATAAACAGATTTGAATAGAAGCCCTGCCCCTGTTCCTCCCTTGGAACTGGGTGGATCACTCCCATAACCAGCAGGTCTTGAACACAACGTAAGAATGTCTCTCTCTTTATCTGGTTTACAGATAAATGTGAGAGATGAAATCTCCCCTTTGGAGATGAAGCTTTGAAGTCCAGAAGATATCCCTGGGAACAATCCTGGACGTCTCTTGCCCAAGCCTGGGCGAAGAGAGTCTGCCCCCCACTAGACCCAGTCCCGGATCGGGGGCTACTCCTTCATGCTGTCTTAGAGGCAGCCGCAGGTTTCTTGGCCTGCTTCCCCTTATTCCAAGCCTGGTTAGGTCTCCAGACTGGTTTGGACTGGGCAAAATTTCCCTCTTGTTTTGCATTAGAGGAAACTGAAGCTGCGCCACTCTTGAAGGAACGAAAATTATTCTGTTTGGTCCTTAACTTATTGGACCTATCTGAGGAAGGGCGTGACCTTTTCCTCCAGTAATATCAGAAATGATCTCCTTCAGACCGGGCCCGAATAGGGTCTGTCCCTTGAAGGGGATGTTATGAAGCTTAGACTTTGAAGTAACGTCTGCCGACCAGGACTTAAGCCATAGCGCCCTACGCGACAAAATGGCAAAACCTGAATTCTTAGCCGTTAGCTTGGCTAAATGAAAAATGGCGTCAGAAATAGAGTTAGCTAACTTAAGAGCTTTAATCCTGTCTAGAATATCGTCTAACGGGGTCTCCACCTGTAGAGCCTCCTCAAGAGAATCAAACCAAAAAGCCGCTGCAGCAGTAACTGGGGCAATGCATGCAAGAGGCTGGAGAATAAAACCTTGATGTATAAAAAATTTCTTAAGGAGACCCTCCAATTTTTTATCCATAGGATCTAGGAAAGCACAACTGTCCAAAACGGGGATAGTTGTACGCTTAGCTAGGGTGGAGACTGCTCCCTCCACCTTAGGAACCGTCTGCCACGAGTCCAATATGGTGGCATCTATGGGAAACATCTTTTTAAAAGCAGGAGGGAGAGAACGGCACACCTGGTCTATCCCATTCCTTAGTAATAATTTCCGAAAACCTCTTAGGGACTGGAAAAACATCGGTGTAAACAGGCACTGCAAAGTATTTGTCCATTTTCCACAATTTCTCTGGAAGCACAATGGGGTCAGAGTCATCCAGAGTCGCTAAAACATCCCTAGGCAATAAGCGGAGGTGTTCAAGCTTAAATTTAAACGCTGTCATCTCAGAATCAGACTGAAGTAACGCCTTCCCTGAGTCTGAAATGTCACCCACAGATAGAAGCTCACCTGCCTCGGCTTCTGAGCATTGCGAGGGTATATCGGACACAGGCAATAAAGCGTCAGAAAGCTCTGTATTAATTCTAGCCCCAGAGCTGTCTCATTTTCCTTGTAGCCCTGGCAGTTTGGAGAATACCTCTGTGAGGGTAGCATTCAGAACTGCCGCCATGTCCTGTAAGGTAAAAGAATTAGACGCGCTAGATGTACTTGGCGTCACTTGAGCGGGAGTTATAGGTTCTGACACATGGGGAGAGTTAGATGGCATAATCTCCCTCTTTTTAGTCAGAGAATCCCCTGGAGATAAATCTTTAAGTGCCATAATATGGTCTTTATAGTTTATAGAAATTTCAGAACATTTGGTACACATTCTAAGAGGGGGTTCCACAATGGCTTACAAACATATTGAACAAGGAGTTTCCTCTATGTCAGACATGTTTAACAGACTAGTAATGAGACAAGCAAGCTTGGAAAACACTTTAATAAAGGTGAAACAGCAATTAAACAAAAACGTTACTTTGCCTTTAAGAGAAAAAAACTAGCACTTAAACTGCAAAACAGTGAAAAAATACAGTAAAATCTTTTCTTTGAAATTTTTACAGTGTGAATAAGGGACTAAAGCAGCATTGCACCCACTTGCAAATGGATGATTAACTCCTTAGGCCCCAAGCCAGATTGAAAAACGTTAAAAATCAATTGAGCACCATGCCACAGCTCTGCTGAGGCTCCTACCTGCCCATAAAAACGATTTTGTGCAGAAATAACCCCTTTGAAATGGATCTCAGATGCCATTAAAACTGCACAGTTAAAATAGGCCCCTCCCACCATGAACTGGATGGCAGAGGGGCCTTAAGAAAATACTCCTGGGAGTATCTGACTAGCCATGTGGAAAGAAAAAACTTCCTATTTTTGAAATCATGTAAACGTTTTGTCACTAAGCAATATGAATATTAACATGAGTATTACCCTGTTATGTAAGCATGATCCCAGTCGCTGTTAAATCACTGCATCAGGCTTACCTCAAATACACAGGCTCTGTCAGCATTTTCTAGAACTTATTCCTCTCTCTAGAAATAAAAATACTGAACATACCTCAAAGCAGGTAATCTGCAAGCCGTTCCCCCAACTGAAGTTTTCCCATATTCATCAGTTATGTGTGAGAACAGCAATGGACCTTAGTTACAAACCGCTAAGATCATCAAATCTCCAGGCAGAACTCTTCTTCTAATTTCTGCCTGAGAGAAAAACAGTACAACGCCGGTACCGTTTAAAAATAAACTCTTGATTGAAGGTAAAACTACACTAAGTCACCACATATCTCTTGATACTTCCTTTCTTGTCGAGAGTTGCAAGAGAATGACTGGGAGTGGCAGTTAGGGGATGAGCTATATAGACAGCTCTGCTGTGGGTGTCCTCTTGCATTTTCCTGTTGGGAAGGAGAATATCCCACAAGTAATGGATGAACCCGTGGACTGGATACACCTTACAAGAGAAAGTTACCATTGTCCCTAATTACAGTACCCTGGTAAAACCCCTGACCGACCTGACCCGTATAAGACTGCCCCGACAGGTCCTGTGGTCCCCAGAATGTGAGACTACCTTCCAGAGCCTCAAGGCTGCTTTGGTCTCTTCCCCCGTCTTGGCCGCTCCTAACCCCAACAAACGTTTTTGTGTTCATACAGATGCCTCCATGTTCGGGTTGGGAGCAGTCCTAAGCCAAGTGGACAAAGAAGGACAAGACCACCCCGTAGCCTACATCAGTAGGAAGCTGTTACCCTGAGAGGTAGGCTACACTGCGGTGGAAAAGGAATGCCTGGCCTTGGTATGGGCCCTCAAGAAACTGCAACAGTACCTATAAGGAAGGCCTATTACTGTCCTCACAGACCACAACCCTCTGGTGTGGCTGAACCAAGTATCGGGAGATAATGGACGCTTGCTATGGTGGAGTTTAGATCTGCAGCCCTTCAACTTCAACATTCAATACAGGCCGGGAAAAAGCAATGGGAATGCTGGTGGACTTTCTCGGCAGACTGAGCTCCTCGGACAGCCCCAAGTAGACCCGTGTGGATCTAGCTGGGTCTGCCAAACTGGAAGGGGGGAGTTACCACGGGCACCGGGCTGCAAGGGTTAAACCCCTACCCCCCTACTACCTCACCCCTGTTTCTCAGCGGACTTGGGCTCCTCAGAGCCACTGCGATCTCTAGGAATCTTTGTGTGCTTGTTTTTAGGTTCCTACTTTGTGAGAGAAGAGCTGGTCTCTGACCGGAAAAACCCTCCTAGGCTGGCCGGGCTCCTGGAACTCCTGGCCGACTACAGAACAGCAGGACACCCGCTAACTTTGTCCCTGGTCGCCCCAGCGGCCCTTTGCCCCAGAGCTCCGCTCTTTTGGGGATAGGTAGCCCCTAGGGAGGACAGGGGGTGGTGGAAATGCCGGAGAGGAGCTACTTGGGGAACTGGGGGTTTTGGACAACCCTACCCCCAATCTTTACCGGGCTATAACGCCGGTTTAAAATTACATCCTGGAAGTGTCGCCGCGTTACTGGGATCTACCAAAAACCGCCGCCCCTGGGTACTGGGACTCTGTGGTACTGTGGCTGCTATGGAGGTGACAGCCTGTCTGAAGGGGCGGGAATGGCGGGAAAATTGTGGGATTGTCCTTTGTCTTATCAAGATGAGTTCCTGTAAAATGCTGTGTGTTTGTCCCAATAAAGAGTTATTCTTTGTTCCACCTTAATGCTAGTTGTCTAATTATTTGGGTGGGGATTGCTGAAATCACTTTCTCTCCACTACATAGTGGCTGGTTCCAGGTGTTGGAAGATCGTTTCGGCGGAGCTACCCAGTCGGGGTAGCAGGGATCCGTCACAAGAAGGTTTATCATCAGAAACTTTAGGAGCTTTAACCCCTAAAGTAATTAAGATCACCTTTAAAAGAGAATGAATATGTTCAACTTTAAACAAAAAAGAGCAAATATCAGGTTCAATATCAGATAAAGATTCCTGATCAGAACTGAAGAAATAACAGTATCCTGGAAGAGCAACCAGCGCCTCAGAAACTGCAGCCATAAAAGTTTTTCACAGTAGGTAAAACCATGTCAGTATTCTCCTGTAATGAACAAACAGTAGGTGCATTATTACTCAAACAGCATTAGATTGGTCCAACTGCATTAACAATTCTAAACATGTTAAGCACACATAACAATGGTAGAAAGGTGTTAAGGACACTCAGTTACTTAGATTTAGGGACAGAAATCAGACTGCTCCATTATAGCATATGACAAAGCAATGCAATAAACACTATAACCCCCTTAAAAAAGTTATTGAGCAATGGAAATCACATACCCCTCCAAAATAGCTTTTGAAATAAACTCACAGGTACAATGCGCGCTAAGCCGAACTGCAAAACAAAGCAGGAGACATTAACATAACATCCAAAGTCAGATAATGCTCATCAGAAGAAATAATGCGCACAAAAAAAGACTAAAAGTTAAAAAGGAATTTAGTTTGCCAAAACCCAACGTGCGTATAACAGAAGATGAACGCACGCTAACCTGCGTAAACCGGCCAACGTGCGAGTGAACTATAGAAAGACTAAAAGGGGTTATGTGCCAACCTAAGGAGCGTTAAACCCGATGTGTACAACCATGACGCACAAAATACAAACTAAGCAAATAAAAAAAAGCACGTGTAAGGAAATAGTCCTCCCGTGACAGTTACAATAATAGTCTAAGCCCGGTCCAAAAAAGGTTGTATGGGAACGTTGGCAACTCCCAGGGTGAGACGTGTAGCCTCCCAAATGTTCACTTCGCTGCTTGCAGACAAAACTGTATTCTCAGTAGCTCGTCCGCAGTGAGACAGGTACTGGGTATGGACGAGTGTGTTAGGACCCTGAGATCGGGGCTCTGCTGGAACAACCCCCTGATAAAGCTTTGCAAAGAATGCTGAGAATGGAGTTTTATCTGCAAGAAACAAGGTGAACATTTGGGAGGCTACATGTCTCACCCTGGGAGTTGCCGGCCCCACTGTTTCCATACAACACATCTATATAGAGCTAAAAGGAGAAGCTGAGGTTAGCTGCAACTACTTTTAACACTAATTATAACATCTTCCTTTCTTGTTTATGGTTTCAAAAAGGTATTTACCCTTGAAAGACAATGATAGCCTGGATTTGGAAACCATGTCTGCTGACCAAGCCTTGAACCATAGAGCCCTTCTGGCCAGCACAGCAAAGCTAGAGTTCTTAGTACTGATGCAGACAATCTGATGATGGCATCACAGATAAAAGCGCTCGCTGTTTTTAAAGCATGTATTCGCTCCTGGATCTCCTTCAGGGGCGATTCTACGGTAACTAAGTCAGACCAGGACTCGCACCAGAATTTTGCGGATCCAGCCACAGCAGCAATGTCTTCCGCCGGTTGAAAAAGCAAGCCTGACTGAAGGAAGAGCGTCCTCCGATATCCCTCTAACTTTCTATCCAGAGGGTCCCTGAAATATGTGCTATCCTCCAGTGGGATAGTAGTGCATTTAGCCAGAGTGTAAAAGGCGCCATCAACCATGGGCACAGTATTTCATGCGTCTATATGAATAGCTGGCAAAGGAATAATTTTTCTAAAAGTCGCCACCTGGTTGTTCCGATAATTACAACTGAGAGCACCGCGAACACATCTAAGCTTCTTAGCTTAAGTCTAAAGACTGAATCCAGCCTCTGAATCTGGTTCTCTACAGAAGGCTTCGATTCAGGCACACCCAGAGTACTGAGGACTTCCTTGAGCAAATATCTTAGATGCACTATTTTAAATCTGAATGTGATTTCCTCAGAGTCCTCCTCCGATTCTTTGGAGGCATCAGAGGATGAAAGTTCTCCCTCAGAGCTAACCGAGTCCTCATCATCGGAAGGTTGTCCAATTTTGCCTGTCGTAACAGCAGCCGAACTGAAAACTCTATTATCAGAAGAACAGTGATTAGACGTTCTCTTCCTTTTCCCTGCAATGGGCATGGTGCTCAGGGCAGCAGAAACCGCAGATTGTAATTGGGTTGCAAAATCATGGGGGAAAGGGCTAACTCCAGCCTGAGTTTGAGTATAGGGTAGCAGAGGACTGTTTGTGTGTCAAGATTGGAGTTGTTGTCTGCGGCTGTAGAACTGGCATATCCATACACCCTATATCTGCTAGTGCACAGAACAGGGGTAGATTGGCACTGTGGGGATCCCACGGCTACCTGCATACTAGGGCCCCCTGAATGAGACCGCAGGACAGTAGACAGACATGGGCTGAATAATTGTGCCAAAGGGCACACTGTATACACCCTGCAAAGCATACACTTGTTTATGTCAAATGAGAGAGAAGAGGAAGTTTCCTCTTGACTAACTTATAGAATAGAATCATCTATGATGGACTTGTGTAGTTTTCACACTCACTCCCTTAATGATATAAAACGGAAAGGATAACCCTTCCTGCAACCCACAGCTAAGGTTCCCAAGCGTTATTGCCACAAATCTGCTGCACCGTAATGCTCCATTTAGGGCATCCTACCATCTCTCGACTTTAGGTCTGTTGCACAGTGAGCTCTGGCAGAAATAATGCGAAAGCGATGCCTGCGGTGGGAGTTACGGTCACACCCACTACCGCAGGCCTGCAGCGTAATTTTGGCATATCAACGATAGCGCCGTGATGCACAAACCTCCAGCTCTGATATTAGTAAACCGGTTGGTGCCTTAATGCAGGAGTATTCCTACCTGTCTAACTGTACCTTTAGTGTAGCCTTCTCTGGGGCTTCCTCTGCCCCATTATCACTTTCAGTTGAGGTACCGCAAGGCTCTGTCCTCGGTCCCCTTCTCTTCTCAATCTACACGTCATCATTAGGTTCCCTAATAAAGTCCCACGGGTTTCAATATCATCTGTATGCCGACGACACTCAAATCTACATCTCTGCTCCAGACCTTCCTTGCTAACCTGTGTCACTAACTGTCTTTCTCACATCTCTTCATGGATATCCTCTCAATACCTTAAAGAGACTGTCTTCACCATAATATTTATTGTTTTAAAAGATAGATA
Organism: Bombina bombina; assembly: GCF_027579735.1. Lineage (NCBI taxonomy): Eukaryota > Metazoa > Chordata > Amphibia > Anura > Bombinatoridae > Bombina > Bombina bombina. Next base: position 733,294,629 of record NC_069504.1, on the reverse strand, counting down.
ATCCCTTTATTACCCATTCCCTAGTTTTGCAAAACCAACAGTTATATTAATACACTTTTTACCTCTGATTACTTTGTATCTAAGCCTCTGCAGACTGCCCCCTTATCTCAGTGCTTTTTACAGACTTGCATTTTAGCCAATCCATGCTGGCTCCTAGGAACTCCACGTGCGTGAGCACAGTGTTATCTATATGAAACACATGAACTAACAAAAATTTCAAAATGCCCTGAGATAAGAGGCGGCCTTCAAGAGCTTAGAAAAGAAAATTTATGCTTACCTGGTAAATTTGTTTCTTTTTAGACACGATGAGTCCACGGATCATCATCCTTACTTGTGGGATATTCACCTCCTGGTCAGCAGGAGGAGGCAAAGAGCACCACAGCAGAGCTGTTAAATAGCTCCTCCCTTCCCTCCCACTCCAGTCATTCGACCAAAGTTAGGAAGAGAAAGGAAAAGCCAAGGTGCAGTGGTATCTGAAGTTTATAATAAAAAACAACCTGTCTAAAAGAACAGGGCGGGCCATGGACTCATCGTGTCTAAAAAGAAATAAATTTATCTGGTAAGCATAAATTTTCTTTTGTTTTTAAAGACACAAGTCCGCGGATCATCATCCTTACATGTGGGATACAATACCAAAGCTATAGTACAGAGATGATAAGGGAGGGACAAGACAGGGAACCTAAACGGAAGGCACCACTGCTTGAAGAACCTTTCTCCCAAAAGCAGCCTCAGTCGAGGCAAAGGTATCAAATTTAGAAAATTTAGAAAAAGTGTTGAGAGGACCAAGTTGCAGCCTTGCAAATCTGTTCTACAGAAGCTTCATTTTTTAATGCCCATGAAGAAGCAACAGCCCTAGTGGAATGAGCTGTAACTCTTTCAGGAGGCTGCTGCCCAGCAGTCTAATATGCAAAACAGATGATACTCTTCAGCCAAAAAGAAAGAGAGAGGTAGCCGTAGCTTTCTGATCCTTACGTTTTCCAGAGAAAATGACAAACCGAGAAGACGACTGACGAAAGTCCTTAGTCGCTTGTGAGTAAAATTTTAAAGCATGGACTACGTCCAAAATTGTACAGAAGACGTTCCTTATGAGAAGATGGATTAGGACACAAGGAAGGAACAACAATCTCCTGATTAATGTTCCTGTCTGAAACAACCTTATGAATAAAACCTAGTTTAGTATGTAAAACTACCTTATCTGAATGGAAAATAAGGTAAGGCGAATTGAATTGCAACGCCGAGAGCTCAGACACTCTTCGAACTGAAGAAATAGCATAGGCTCAAATGGAGCCCCTTGAAGAACTTTAAGAACTAAATTCAGACTCCATGGAGGAGTAACTGGTTTGAACACAGGCCTGATCCTAACCAAGGCCTGACAAAAAGATTGTACATCTGGGACATCTGCCAGACGTTTGTGTAAAAAAATAGATAAGGCAGAGATCTGACCCTTTAGGGAACTTGTCGATAAACCCTTCTCCAAACCTTTTTGGAGAAAAGACAAAATTCTGGGAATCCTAACTCTACTGGATAGGATTAAGCGTTCAATCTCCAAGCAGTCAGCTTCAGAGAAACTAGATTTGGGTGAAGGAAGGGCCCTTGAATGAGAAGGTCCTTCCTCAACGGAAGTCTCCAAGGTGGCATGGATGACATGTCCACTAGATCTGCATACCAAATCCTGCGAGGCCAAGCAAGAGCAATGAGGATCACTAATGCCTTCTCCTGTTTGATTCGAGCAATGACCCGAGGAAGAAGTGCAAATGGGGGAAATAGGTATGCTAGGCTGAAGGACCAAGGAACTGCCAGAGCATCTATCAGTTCCGCCTGAGGATCCCTGGATCTCGACCCGTATCTCGGGAGCTTGGCATTCTGACGAGATGCCATGAGATCTAACTCCGGCCGACCTCATCTGAGAATCAGTTTGGAGAACACTTCCGGATGGAGTTACCACTCTCCCGGATGAAAAGACTGCCTGCTCAGAAAATCTGCCTCCCAGTTGTCCACCCCTGGGATGTGGATCGCAGACAGATGGCAAGAATGGGCCTCCGCCCACCGGATTATCTTGGCTACCTCGGTCATCGCTAAGGAACTCCTCGTTCCTCCCTGATGATTGATGTAAGCCACTGTCGTTATGTTGTCCGACTGGAATCTGATGAACTGGGCCGAAGCCAGCTGAGGCCAGAAGAGCATTGAAAAATCGCTCTTAGTTCCAGGATGTTTATAGGAAGAACAGACTCTGCCTGAGTCCATACTCCTTGAGCCTTTAGGGAACCCTGAACAGCTCCCCACCCTAGAAGGCTCGCTTCTGTCGTCACAATCACCCAGGAAGGTCTGCGGAAGCAGGTTCCCTGGGATAGATGATCCAGAGACAACCAACATTGAAGAGAATCCCTCGTCTCCTGATCCAGAGTTATTCGAGGAGACAAGTCTGCATAATCTCCATTCCACTGACTGAGCATATTTAACTGCAGAGGCCTGAGGTGGAACAGAGCAAATGGGATGATGTCCATTGCCGCCACCATCAGTCCGATTACTTCCATGCACTGAGCCACTGACGGCTGAGGAGTTGACTGAAGGGCTCGACAGGTATCGAGAATCTTTGATTTTCTGACCTCTGTCAGAAAAATCCTCAGATATAGAATCGATTAGAGTTCCCAAGAAAGTTACCCTTGTCTTTGGGATTAAGGAACTCTTTTCCAAATTTACCTTCCACCCGTGAGTTCTCAGGAAGGATAGCACAATGTCGGTATGAGATCTTGCTTGTTGACAAGATGACGCCTGGATTAGAATATCGTCCATATAAGGCGCCACCGCAATGCCCCGCGGTCTTAGAACCACCAGCAGAGACCCCAGAACCTTTGTGAAAATTCTGAGTGCCGTGGCCAGACCGAATGGAAGAGCCGCAAACTGGAAGTGTTTGTCTAGAAAGGCAAACCTCAGGAACATGTGATGATCTCTGGATAGGAACATGTAGATATGCATCCTTTAAATCCACTGTCGTCATAAATTGACCCTCCTGGATCAATGGAAGAATGGTACGAATGGTTTCCATCTTGAATGACGGAACTCTGAGAAACTTGTTTAGACTCTTGAGGTCTAAGATAGATCTGAAGGTTCCCTCCTTTTTGGGAACCACAAACAGATTTGAATAAAAACCCTGCCCCCGTTCCTGTACTGAAACGGGAACAATCACTCCCAGGGAGGAGAGGTCTCTTACACAATGTAAGAACGCCTGTTTTTTTTATCTGATTTGCAGATAATCTTGAAAGAAGAAACCTCCCTCTGGGAGGAAAATATTTGAACTCCAGTTTGTATCCCTGAGACACTATTTCTATTGCCCAGGGATCCTGAACGTCCCAAACCCAAGCCTGAACTAAGAAGGAAAGTCTGCTCCCTACCAGATCCGGTCCCGGATCGAGGGCATGCCCTTCATGCTGTTTTGGATTCAGCAGCAACTTCTTGGATTGTTTACCCTTGTTCCAAGACTGGTTGGGTCTCCAAGTAGGCTTAGATAGAGAATAGTTCCCTTCCTGTTTAGAGGAGGAAGAGAAATAATTTCCCTTGAAATTTCGAAAGGAACGAAAATTATTTTGTCGTCCTTTTTGTTTACTTCTCTTATCATGAGGAAGGAGATGACCCTTACCTCCCGTGATATCAGAGATAATTTCCTTTAGGCCAGGTCCAAACAAGGTCTTCCCCTTGTAAGGAATTGCTAGAAGCTTAGACTTGGGTGACACGTCCGCAGACCAAGGTTTCAACCATAAGGCTCTGAGGGCTAGGATAGAGAACCCTGAACTCTTAGTCACCAATTTAGTAATTTGCAGAGAAGCATCCGTAATAAAAGCATTGGCTAACTTCAGAGCTTTAATCCTATCTTGGATCTCCTCTAAAGAAGTCTCATTCTTTAGAGACTCAGACAGAGCATCAAACCAATAAGCTGCTGCACTAGTGACAGTAGCAATGCACGCAGCCGGCTGCAATAGCAGACCCTGGTGAACATAAATCTTTTTAAGTAGACCCTCCAACTTCTTGTCCATGGGATCTTTAAAAGCAAAACTATCCTCAATGGGAATAGTAGTTCGTTTGGCTAAGGTGGAAATAGCCCCTTCCACCTTAGGGACCGTCTGCCAAGCTTCCCTGACAGCGTCAGCTATAGGAAACATCTTTTTGAAAATAGGCGACGGAGAGAAGGGAATACCTGATCTTTCCCATTCCTTAAAAACAATCTCCGAAGCTCGCTTTGGCACTGGAAAAATGTCTGAATAAGAGGGAACTTCAAAATATCTGTCCAATTTACTCGACTTTGCAGGAGCAACCACTACTGTAGAATCACAGTCGTCTAAAGTAACCAAAACCTCCCTGAGTAACAGGCGGAGGTGCACTAGTTTAAACCTGAAAGATACAACCTCTGAATCAGTCAAAGGTAATGAACTTTCAGAGTCTGAAATTTCACCTTCCGATAGAACTTCAATACCCTCCATCTCAGTTCCCTGGGAGGGTACATCCGAGATTGCCACCATGGCATCAGAAACCTCACTGACCGCATGGTTGTCTTTCCTCTTACGTTTGCCTTATAGCCTAGGAAAAGCAGACAACGCATCAGAAATTGTGGATGACATAAGAGTAGCTATGTCCTTTAAAGTAACTCCAGCAGGTGCTAGAGCAGAAGTACAGGGCACTGCTTGTGCGGGCGTAAAAGTTTGGGACGCTTGGGGAGAAAGCTGCGGCATACTCTGAATCTCGTCATTAGATTCCTGAGAAGCATCCGCTTTTGAAAAATTTTGTGCATGTAAAATCTTCTCTCTATAACTTAAAGCCCTCTTAATACATGAGGGACAAAAGGGAATTGGTGGTTCCACATTGGCATCCAAACACATAGAGAGAGTAACATTTTGTACAGCTCTTATGTCCATGATGAAGAACAGTAGAACAATAATGCAATCAAACTTTGCCCTTATACAAAAAAAAAATTATTACAAAAAACTGTTACTGGCCCTTTAAATTTTAAAAATAAGAATTTTTTTCTGCAGGTAGAAAAATATGAGGCCCAAAAAAAACAACAGATGTTAAACAGATTACTATAGCTCAAGTAATATTAAATGTCTAAAAAACGATACTGTGGCTTTTAAATTTAAATGGCAACTATTTTCCTTGTTAAATAAAATAAGCCTCAGACACCCCTACGCCTCAGCAGCTCTGCTGAGGTGCCTACCTGCCACCCGGATTTCCACTGCTATAGTCTGGTGATCTCCAAACAAGCTGCGATGACAAAGGCTCAAAAGTACAACGCAACCGCTTGCTCTGAATTAAAAGACCATGCGGTTCTAGTGCAATGCTTCCACTATACCGGAACAGTTCCGTACACTAGACAAGGGTTAACAACTGCGCAGTGACGTAAAAAATGCACAAAAACAGTAGCCCCGCCCATTGTGGGCGTCCGTAACTGCACACAACCAGACCGTTTTAACATAACAATTAAAAACGATACGCACACAAAAAATGTAGCTTAATTCCCACCCCCAGTGCCTTTATGTAAGCTGCCAATATAATCCTCCATACGTAGAGAACACAACGTCCCAACACAAAGAGCCCCATATTTCAAAGCTTTAAGGGTTATACCAATTAAAGAGCCCACTCTCCTCTGAGTCCTTTGGAAAAAGTCAGTGCAGGGAAAAAAGTCAGCACTTACCTTAACACTGTCCGACAGCAGGAGAGTCCATCAGGTTTAAGAGGTCCTCTCCCTCCTATAGCCCTGTGGGAAATGATAGAGCCTGAGTTAAGATTGCTTAGGCCATCAGGATAAGGGCAGCATAAATGTATGGGAGGCGCAGTGAGAATTATGTCCCAAAAGTTCCCATTGCTCTAAAGCCACCAATAGCTCTACTGTAGAGACTAATATGGACTATGGCTACACCCTAGAACAAAGCAGCACTCTCTGGCACTACTTTAAAAATAATAAACTCTTGATTGAAGAATCTTTTCTAACACCTCACTTTACCTCTTCCTATCACTAACGTAGGCAAAAAGACTGGAGTGGGAGGGAAGGGAGGAGCTATTTAACAGCTCTGCTGTGGTGCTCTTTGCCTCCTCCTGCTGACCAGGAATTGAATATCCCACAAGTAAGGATGATGATCCGTGGACTCATCGTGTCTTTAAAAATAAATTAGCATATGAACCTCCTAGGTTTAGCTTTCAACTAAGAATACCAAGAGAATAAAGCAAAATTGGTGATAGATGTAAATTTGCAAATTGTTTAAAATTACATGCCCTATCTGAATAATGAAAGTTTGTTTTGGACTAGACCTTTAAGCTAAAACTCTCCAAAACTGAGCTTCTTATTTCCCCCCCTTCTTCTAAATTCTCCCCCCCCCCCCCCAATCTCTCTATAACTGTTGACAACTGCATCACTCATCCTTTCCCGCCTTCACTACTTCCTCTCTGGTCTCCCTAGCTGCCGTCTAGCTCCTTTAAAATCCATAATGAATGCATCTGCCAGGCTCACCTTCCTTACACGATGCTCTTCATCTGCTGCACCTTTCTGCCAATCCCTTCACTGGCTTCCTCTTGCCTCCAAGATTAAACACAAAATTCTGACTGACATACAAAGCCCTCAACTACACTGCTCCCCTCTATATCTCAGACCTTGTTTCCAGATACTCTCCCTCACATCCCCTTCGCTCTGTTCACAACCTCCTACTCTCCTCCTCTCTTGTTACCTCCTCACATTCCCGTTTACAGGACTTCTCCAGACTGGCTCCCATCTTGTGAAACTCTCTGCCTCGCTCCACAAGACTCTCCCCTAGTTTTGAAAGCTTCAAGCACTCCTTAAAGACTCTTCTGTTCAGGGATGTATACAACCTACGAAAGGAAGAAGGTTAAATTAGACCGTCCAAGCACCGTTAAGGATCTATTAGCTCTGTCTGAAGATCCCTGCCCACGACTCCTTAAGGGGGGAAAAAAGGGATAGGTACGGATGGCCCGAGAATCTTGATCAGCATCCCCATTCAGAAACAAACATTTGAAATCCTTCTGATAGTCAGATCAAAGGAATGATTGTAGAGAACATCCGTTCCTAAAGGGCACGATCATAGAGTGGATCGCCGACAATGATCCATAGTAGGCCTTTGCCCACCACTGAACTCGAGACCCTCCTGTCTACGTAGGAGGAACTCTGTCTCTGAAAGAGATCTACCAACTGAGAGGTCCCATCTGGTACGAAGCCAGAAAACCAAATTCTCAGAGCAGAATGCTCGGCTGAGAAACCTTAGGAATAATCAGAAGAAAACTCCTGATCCACGGACCACCATAGAACGCACTCTCCCCACTGACAGGGAAGTGACAAAGTCAAAATCGCCCCGGGAGAGAAAGAGAAAAATCCTTCAGGACAGGGAGATCTGGACAGAACACTGGAGATCAACTCCTCCAACCGGTATTCCATGTAAATCTGCTAAGATAGATTAAAAAACAACGCCATGTTGAAGTCTTGGCCTTGGCTAAATACCTCGCCCTCCAACACAGTGCCAACGAAGGCCAGAAGGGGGACTGGATGACATAACCTGATGAGGTAAACTCTGACGTTGCAAGATCTAAGGAAAACCTTCCTGTCTGTAGGACTAAATCAGCAACCAAGGGACCACCCTGGTGCCTACACCAGAAACTCAGGTCTAGATCCAAATCTGAGGATCGAAAAAGACAAGAGAAAATCCCTAAAAGTCTACTAGCAGACAATGGTAAAAACCAGAACCGCCAAGACCTGGGATCTACTGTAAAATCTGGAAGCAGGATATTGCCACATTAAACCCAATTCCCCCCCAAAAAAACTAGGATCAGAACGAAGTTTACTGGAAGATATGGTCCCTAAGAACTGGATTTGCTCAAAAGGATGACCAGTAAAGATATCCTTCTTCCTGAACAAAGGTAGAGAGCACCTATTAATCTCCCTCAAAAAGGAGATCTAATAAGCTCTGCTTCAGAATCATAAAACCCAATAGAACGGGAGGTCCCTCCCCTATTGGCCCATGCACCAACAGTGGAATGAAAATATTTCCACTGTGCGATAGGTTCCCGGGACAATGACTCCACAAAAAAAAAAAAACTTTCCTCTCTCTGCCGAAAGACAAAATCAAGAGAGTAAAAACTTGCCCAGAGAAACAGAATGTGAAGCCTAGCTCCGGCCTCTAGGACCACTGGATCCAATATGATCCAACAACCAGTGCCCATCTAAGATAGTACCTAAAACAGGTCCTGCCTGTCATCTAGGATAGATGGACCTGCTCTGCCTGGACCGGAAGCTAGAAATAACTCCTCTTATGTAGAAAGAAAGAGCAGATTTAAAAGGGACATGAAACCCATTTTTTTTCTTTCATGATTCAGATAGAGAATACAATTTTAAACAACTTTCTAATTTACTTCTATTATCTAATTTGTTTCATTCTCTTGGTATAATTTGTTGAAGTAGCAGCAATGCACTAATGCTTTCTAACTGAAATCATGGTTGAGCCAATCACAATCAATATATATATATGCTGCTACCTATCAACAGCTAGAACCTAGGTTCTGAGCTTTCCTAGATAAAGCTTTCAGCAAAGGATAACAAGAAAAGGAAGCAAATTAAATAATAGCAGGAAATTGGAAAGTTGTTTAAAATTGTATTCTCTATCTGAATCATGAAAGAACATTTTTGAGTTTCATGTCCCTTTAACAAGTACCTAAAACAGGTCCTGCCTGTCATCTAGGATACGACATATCTGCCAGACCACTCATGGGCAAAAACATAAAATTCAAAATTTCCAGCAATGCTAGAAAAACTGAGAATAATCCAAATAAAGAAAAATAATTTCCGAGGCTTAAATTTTGTCTCAAAGTTATCGGGGAACCATCACCCCGAGCAGAGACCTAGAAGCTTCCACCGGAAGTCTCCAACAATCGCGACCATCAAGGTTGATAGTAGCAAAAAATCCCATGTGACGAAACGTATTCCTAAGAAGAGTTTCTACAACAACCCAGAACTCTAAAAACAAAAACTATCGAAAACGGAATAGCAAAAGAAATAGGCACTCATACAAAAGAGAAAGTCAAAGGAGTGTGCAAACAAAAACAGGTCCAGCCTGTCCTACGACACAAACCCCTCATAGAGCTCGGAAGTGGGATTCTAAATAAAAAATAAAATAAATTATATATATCTAGACGATAAGGAATAGGATCTCCATCCCTCACCACTCGTCTAGTCAAGATCGCTATCTGATTTAGAGGACTGAGATTCAACTGACGGATCAGTAGTGGGAACCTCTAACATCCCCAAAACCTCTCTCAGAAGTAAACGCAGGCGTGCCATTCTAAATCTAAATGCTAAATCCTCCTCAGTCGGAGGAATCAAGCCTGCAGACTCCGACTCTGGAGGTTCTACCTCTGAAGCCTCAGAGGGAACCGCATCACCAGATGACTGATCGGATACAATCGTCATTTTACACAACGGTCCCTGCGCAGGAGTGCATGGATTAACCCTTTGCTTGCACGTAGCAGGAAGAGGCAAAATCGCTAAAGCCGTAGAGATGGCCATGTGTAACCGCGCAGTAACCTCGGGGGGAAAAAAAAACCTTCAAGCGAAGGAGCAGGACACTGCATGTGTAGGAACAGAAGTTTCTAGGGAACACACCTCATGGGATGAATCCTCAGAGGCGGACGGCTCAGTGGTCTCCAACATCTCAACATTGGATGATGAGAACACCCTATAGTGGCATACGGAACATAATTGAGAGGGCTGGGCTACCCGGGCCTCCTCACAATATACATAGGTATCAAAATCTGAATCAGAGGGATCCCCCCTCTAAAAAAATCAGAATCTTCCATAAGTTGTCTAAATTAAATTATAGAAAGAACAACTGGCACCTTATACCCCCAATGGCTGGGGCACTCACTACCTCCTATGACCCAGACAGGTAGAGAAGTTGGCTCCTCTCCGTGGAAAACTCGGTCAGGAATCGGAAATAGAAAAAAGCGTGACCACTCCCAGTCACATGGTGCATCATGCAGGACTGCCCCTGCTAAGGAAAAGTGTTTTAGCTTAATAAAACTGCACAGCTCTCAAAATGAATAACCTGTACGTTCCGTATCAGCCTATGAGCCCAAACGTCTCTTACACACAAGCAGCCGAAAACGCATAAAAATGATTAAAAACCCCACTGTTCAAAAATCCCCCTCAGGCGATATTAACCCTTAATTACATAAAGATAGAGGGGTCCCACTGTGACCCTGTCTTCTATCGTTAACATGAGTGTAAAAAATGAACCGGAATCTATGCCGTGAAACAGTAACACGGTCCTTCAAGTTTGACAGATTGTAGCAGCGCTTCTGACATGGACTGGAGTGAAGAAAGCAGGCAGCGAAACTCGTCAACACTGATTGATTGCTTAAGGAGCTGTTAATAGGAGTCTGGATGGTGTCGCAGAAAGACTCTCCCTGCAGCTCTAAACTCTAACTTTCATCAATGCTCTCACTGAGAGGCTGACAAGACTACTTAAAACTCCAATCCCATCTCGAAGGGCAGAGGACTCTCCCTCTATTAAGAAGGAAATAATTAGGCTCTGCGAACTGTGTGACAGCAGTGTTGCCCGGGGGCCGCACAGCAAGTGCAGTTGGAGGACCTCATGTTGCTGTTGTGCAGGCTGGTCCCCACATCTACTGACCTCTGTCTGGAGGTCTTTATATATGTACAAGGTTGGTCCCCAAGGGCGCTCAAGATAGATATATAAACTCATACTGGCATTTGTAATACAGACTTACCCATCTTCTAGACCAGGAAAAGAAAGCCGAACCAGTACTGAAACATATCAGCAGAGGTTATGGAGTATATTGTAGATCAATAAAGGGAGATACAAAAGACAAGTCCCTGTGACCAATTATGGAGGGTTTACGTAAAATTTCCCATGGAGGTGAAAAAAGATTTACCAAACTCCATACAGATCTCTCTGATAAGCACTGCACTCTGAGAGGAAAGCGGCCATAAAATAGACAAAGCCCCTCTCTCTGAAGAATCAAATGAACATCTTCAACCACCTCAAGTGGTGACAAAGTAAATACTGAGGTATGTGTGCGGGGTTTTATAGGGCTCTTGGGGTTTGCAATCTTTGCCTCCTCCTAGTAGAAGAGTAATTTCTAGGAGTAATGGATTGTGGACTCTCACCACCTGTATGAAAGAAAAGACAATATAATAGCACTTACTCTCCTGGCTCACAGCCCTGTGTTCTAGCTGTGAGTCACTAGATGATCTGTACTGCCTTTTCTAGTTCTTCTCACACCTGTTCCTCCAGCTGTGAGGAATTTGCAGTTTGTGCGCTATATAAGGCAGTTCAGCCCATTCTCTAGTGCTCTGGCATTGAAGTCTCTCTCTGCTACAGCTTCTGTTCCAGTTGCAATCTCAGTACGAACTTGCTGTCACAGACCTGCCAGCCAGTAATCCCTGTCATAGAACTGCCTACCAGACGTACCAGCTCCATAGTCAATTCTTGTGACTCCTCTGTGTCCTGTCGCAGATTCCAATTCCTGTGCCAAGTTCAGTGTATCCTTACAGATTTGCCTATGTACATTTTTATTCTCGCTTAAAGGGACATGTAACCCAATTTTTTCTTATTCCCGATTCATATAGAGCATACATTTGTAAACCACGTCCCAATTTACTTCTATTATCAATCTATTATCATGAAATCCTGTTTGAACTTGCAGAGCATCTTCTTAAATGGGAAAAAATATATAGGCTAGGAAAAGAGCTCAAATAAATACTAGGGAGTCTAATAAGGCCCTCTGTGGATCCTTTTGGTCCTTGAGTTTGTTTCTGGAAGTGGCAAAATCCACTGAGACAATGCCCAAGGACATGGTGATGTCCAAGAGACTGACAGATGCAGAGACCATTCCCCAGTATAGAGAACATAATGCGGAATTAATATAGTTCCCAGTTGTTCAACCCCAAATCATGGATTGCAGAGATGGCGAAAACTGCACTTGTTCAGAGACATGTGTGACCCCCCTGATGATTGATATAAGCCCCAATCTTGGTATTTTCTGATAGTACATTCAGAGAAGTCCAACTGTGGCAACAGTACAGATTTAGATTGATAGGAATTGCCAACTAGGGTTTAACGGTCTTCCCAGACTATCCACTAAACAGAGAGGGTTACCTAGCTATATTCTCTGATGCAAAGACCTCAGATGTGCAACTAGCACTACTGACTGTATCAGTAGTGTTTTCTGCTCGGGACCAGCAGTGCTCAGCGAGTCCCACATGGTTTTTCTACTGTGTGTTTAACCAATTTGCTCAGGTTAAAACATACAGTAGTATAGAGTCAATAGTCTTAAAATAAGAAGCTCTAATGGATTAGAGCATGTCCCTTTACCTTTAAAGGGGCATTATAGTCAAAGCTCCTTTAAAGATCTCACTCATCTGTTTGATTAAGCTACTAGATACAGTTAAAAGGTTGACAGATTCGAGGGGGGGAGCCAGCCATTGCCTAACATGGCTGCTAAATATTGAAGCTCCGTAATTGTAAGCACTTCCTAATCACATTACGATAAACCATCAAATGCAAAAGGATCGTACACCGAAGAATTCATCACCGGAACACACAGGGATATCCTGACTGCCTAACCTCAAAGATGGCAAAGATTCAAGAGGTGAGATGAACAGCAGGGTCTCCGGGCTAGGCCGGATTTAGTGACGCACATTCTCGCAGTACCGCAGCGTTCATAACGGCCAGAGATGGATGCTACGAGAAGCTGCATAAAGTGCTTGAACAAATGTCTAGCCCACTAAAAACTATATAACAGCTCCCACAGGACCTACAAGCTTACCTTTCTATGCATCGACACATGGGGAAAATACCAGTAAGTATTGGCTCAGATGCATACCTCTACATAAGCGGTTACAAGATTGCTAAGGCGGGTCAGGCCTGGTAACAAGCATATATAAAAGTGCCCACTGAATCCGCCTATTATATAGATTTTACCCAGGTGTAGAAAAGCTAACAAACAGCATCAGGTCATTTTGATTCGCAAGCAACTGAGCTTGATCTGAAGGTAATTTAAAGTAACAGTGCAATACAGCGAGTACTCCCTACTCCTTGACTGCAGTTAGCTTACAGAAACAGCAGCACAGAAGTGAACAGGGAATCAAAACCAGTAACCAAGGCCTTGGGAGAGATCAGGGACATATCCACAAACACCCGCACTAAAGTGCACGAACGCAATCCTACTCGTATAAACACTACAATGGCCTATAGAAGGTTACCCAAGCAAGATAAACCTGCCAAGAGCCAAGTAGTAGTGGCAACAAAACTAAACTATTTTGTCAAAGTACTTGAAACCCCAGACACTGTCGCACATACATCTCAAGAGTCAGACACCATGCAGTCAGATGCAGAAACCTCTGACCAAGGCCTACCAGCAAGTGAACCTCTCACAAGGGCAGACATCGACAACCTCCCCACAAAAGCAGAGTGGGGAAAATGATAAAAGATGGCCTCAAAGTCAAAAAAGATCTCTCAGAACAGACACAGGGTGGCACACCTTGAAGATGATTTGGACCAGATTCACAACGATACAGACCTACGCAATAAATCCCTAGATGTCCAAGATTCCATTATTCAAAAAATGCAACTTCAGTAAGAAGACTTGGACAACCGGGGACGTCGTAATAATATTAGGATATGAGGTGTCTCCGAGAAAATAACAGCACAAATACTGCAATACTTACAGAATATGTTCCAGTTCCTGTTACAAACTACATAACCTCCTAATATGCACATAGAAAGGGCATACAGGGCCTTGCGGCTGAAACCACCAGAAGGTAAGCCCCCTAGAGACATTATATTGAAGTTCCAAACCTTTATTGACAAAGAGAAAATAATGGAAGCCTCTAGGAAGATGTGCCAAATCACATATGAAGGAGATAGCATTCAGATTTATGCTGATTTGAGCACCATCACCTTAAACAAGCGAAGAGAGGCCAGATATTTGACCCTACATCTGCAAGACATAAAAATACCATACAGATGAGGTTTTCCCTTCTGCATTAAAGTTCTGCAGGCTTCACTGATTGCTACCTATAGAACCCCAGAAACTCGAGAGGATTTCTGCAGGCAACTCAATATATCTCAACCCTCTTTACCATCCCTAGACAGACCGACACCCCCACGAGGACAAACAACTCCTTAAAAGATCCCAAGCCACAAAGAAATCCATGGAACAGAATGAATAGGAAAAGATTGCAACCAACTTCAAGACCCAGGGATTTGGATACTAACCCAGCCTGAGACTAAATAGTCAACGTAGATATGGTCACTTTTCTCCTAATAACATTCTCTTCTTATTGCAGACGTATTTCTACTGATGCTAACACGCCTGGGACTCTAAATGTGAGCAGGTTTGTTACAAGCATGCCTGGAAGAATGAGTACACTTATTCTCCAGATTACAACGGGCCCCTGAGAGAGCCCGAATTGTTTAAGATTTAAACTGAACTATATTTAGAGTTACATAGGAAATAGCTGATACTACCATGTTCATATCCAGTTGTGAGAAGGGAAGTATCCCCTACACTTTCATGTATTGCAAATGGATATATGCAACTGTTAAATGTGCTTTTATTGTTCAATAATGTTTTTGATGTTAATGTTGAAACTGTAATGGAAAATATTGTGAGGTCTACTAAAATCCTCCAAAGAGTATACAAGGGAAAACAGGGTTCTTCATATAGGTCACTGCACAAAGCATTAGACAAATATGAGAAGTTCAGATGACAGTTTGGTCTCTAGTTTTCAGACAGATGGGTATGAGAAATTTCAAATTATTGACACAGAACACTAAAGGGCTTAATTCCCCGACAAAAAGATTGATAGCACACAATTGGTTCTCTAAGCATAAAAGCGAGATTGTATTTATTCAAGAAACCTACTTTAAGCATAATGCAGAACCCAGGTTTACATCCAAACACTACCCAATGGGCCACTTTTCCTCTCATGCACAAAAAAAGAGAAACGGGTGGGGATCCTTTTTCCACAATTCTATACACATACAAAATCTCACCACTTACTCAGAAGGCAGATACATAAAACTGGTGGGAAAACTCTACAATAGGGCAATTACATTGGCCAACGTGTATGCACCAAACACTGGGCAAGCAAGATTCTTTAAAATAGTCACAGGGAAACTATTGGAGGTAGCAAAAGGGACCACAATATTGGCAGAAGACTTCAACATTGCGCTCAGCCCCAAACTGGACTGCTCTCTAGCCAGAAGCTCTCAGTCTCATTGCACTATTAAAACAATAACACACTGTCTTAGATCCAGCTCCCTACTAGATGTATAGAGAATTCAGCACCCGACCCAAAAAACATACTCCTTCTCCAACCCTAACAGAACACACTCGAGATTAGATTATATCTGTATGGATCAATTAGGTTTAACACAGGCTAGAGACACTGATATTACTCCAACCCCCTGGTCGGACCACTCCTCTGTTTCATTGACCTTTGACTGAACAGATAGACCGATAACGGATTTTTGTTGGAGGCTGGACAACACCCTTTTGCTACAATCCCAAATCTCTGACAAGATATCCAAAACATTGTCTGAATACTTTTAGCATAATCAGTCCCCCCAATCCTCCCCGGCATTTGTATGGGAAGACCGCAAAGCTGTAGTTAGATGGGAATTGATTAAGCCATTCTCAGCAAATCATACAATCAAGATTATAACCAATTACTGCACCAACTTAAAAGAGGCCAAACATGCACACATGGCGAATCCAACTTCGACAGACAACTCCTGTAACCTCACCAAGGCGAGGAAAGATTTAAATAACTTACTTACTGGGGAAGCACATAGGAAAGCCTATTATCTAAAAAAGTTATCATTCACAGAAGGAAATAGAGAAGGCCCTCTATTAGCCAGAGCACTGAGGGGAAAAAAAGTTTGCAAATTACATACATAAAATGCTAGATAAAACAAAGTAAGAAATCTTTGAGTGCAAGGAAATGGCAAACACATTCAGTAAATATTACCAATCCCTATATAAGTAAATATTACCAATCCCTATATAAGTAAATGTTACCAATCCCTATATAACCTCCCCACAGACGATAATGCACATACGCAGATGCTAATAGAGAAATATATAGAGAAAACACACTTACCTACAATACCTGAACCACTAACCAAGTCCATGGAAGAACCTATCTCAGAACAGGAGGTAATAGTAGCCATCAAGAGCCTCCCCATTCAAAAAAGTCCAGGCCCTGATGGACTGACAAACGCATATTATAAGCAATTCTATCAAACCCTAGTGCCGCATCCAACTACTTTATTTAATTCCTTGGACGGGGGAGACAACTTATCCCCGCTGCTCCTAGAAGCCCATATCACAGTCCTTCATAAGGAGGGCAAACCAACAACAGATCCCAGTAGTTATCGCCCGATATCGCTATTAAATGGCGACATTTCAATTGTACTCATCACCGTCAGCTAAGGTAAAGGTCAACAAGGTGTTGTCACAGGGTTTTCCAATCACCAACGAAACGAGACAGGGGTGCCCGCTCTCCCCAATCCTATTTGTCCTGGCATCTCATATTCGTACCAACCCGAACATAATGGGCGTAAATATAGGCCCGAATCAATACAAGGAATCAATGTTCGCGGATGATGTCCTGCTCACATTGACATCCCCCAATCGCTCACTCCCAGCTCTTATGGAAGAATTTGACACATTTGGAAGACTATCAAATTTCTTAATTAATAAACTAAAGTCAGAGGTTATGGGTGTTTCACTATCCCCGAAAGAACTTCACTCTATTAGGTCCATATGCCCATACAAATTACAGCACACACAGTTGAAATGGGGGTTCAGTTAACCCCCAAAATATCACACTTAAACGACGCAAACTATAAAATATTAAGGCCTCCATACAGCACACATTACAAACTTGGCAAGACAAGCCGCTATCGTGGTGGGGCAGAATTCAGGCAATAAAAATGTTGATCCTACCGAAAATACTATACATCATCCAAACGATTCCCATCACACTGCCAAAACTATATCTTCCACAGCTACAAAAGAAC
This sequence comes from Bombina bombina, assembly GCF_027579735.1. NCBI lineage: Eukaryota > Metazoa > Chordata > Amphibia > Anura > Bombinatoridae > Bombina > Bombina bombina. The sequence goes on along the minus strand of NC_069504.1, from coordinate 733,277,530 downwards.
ATTAAAGGGACAGTCTAGTCCAAAATAAACTTTCATGATTCAGATAGGGCATGTAATTTTAAACAATTTTCCAATTTACTTTTATCACCAATTTTGCTTTGTTCTATTGGTATTCTTAGTTGAAAGCTTAACCTAGGAGGTTCATATGCTAATTTCTTAGACCTTCAAGGCCGCCTTTTTTCAGAATGCATTTTAAACAGTTTTACACCACTGGAGGGTGTTAGTTCATGTGTTTCATATAGATAACACTGTGCTCATGCACGTGAAGTTACCTGGGAGCCAGCACTGATTGGCTAAACTGCAAGTCTGTCAAAAGAACTGAAATAAAGGGGCAGTTTGCAGAGGCTTAGATACAAAATCACAGAGGTAAAAAACAGAATTTATGCTTACCTGATAAATTACTTTCTCCAACGGTGTGTCCGGTCCACGGCGTCATCCATTACTTGTGGGAATATTCTCTTCCCCAACAGGAAATGGCAAAGAGCACAGCAAAAGCTGTCCATATAGCCCCTCCTCAGGCTCCGCCCCCCCAGTCATTCGACCGACGGTTAGGAGAAAAAAAGGAGAAACTATAGGGTGCCGTGGTGACTGTAGTGTACAGAGAAAGAAATTTTTCAAACCTGATTAAAAAACCAGGGCGGGCCGTGGACCGGACACACCGTTGGAGAAAGTAATTTATCAGGTAAGCATAAATTCTGTTTTCTCCAACATTGGTGTGTACGGTCCACGGCGTCATCCATTACTTGTGGGAACCAATACCAAAGCTTTAGGACACGGATGAAGGGAGGGAGCAAATCAGGTTACCTAAACAGAAGGCACCACGGCTTGCAACACCTTTCTCCCAAAAACAGCCTCCGAAGAAGCAAAAAGTATCAAATTTGTAAAATTTGGCAAAAGTGTGCAGAGAAGACCAAGTCGCTGCCTTACATATCTGATCAACAGAAGCCTGGTTCTTGAAGGCCCATGTGGAAGCCATAGCTCTAGTGGAGTGAGCTGCGACTCGTTCAGGAGGCTGCCGTCCAGCAGTCTCATAAGCCAATCGGATAATGCTTTTCAGCCAGAAAGAAAGAGAGGTAGCCGTAGCTTTCTGTCCTCTCCTCTTACCAGAGTAAACGACAAACAAAGATGAGGTTTGTCTAAAATCCTTAGTTGCTTCTAAATAGAACTTTAAAGCACGAACTACATCTAAATTGTGTAACAAACGTTCCTTCTTTGAAACTGGATTCGGACACAGAGAAGGAACAACTATTTCCTGGTTAATATTCCTGTTGGAAACAACCTTCGGAAGAAAACCAGGCTTAGTACGCAAAAAGACCTTATCTGAATTGAACACCAGATAGGGTGGATTACACTGCAAAGCAGATAATTCAGAAACTCTTCTTGCAGAAGAAATAGCAACCAAAAACAGAACTTTCCAAGATAGTAACTTGATATCTATGGAATGTAAGGGTTCAAACGGAACCCCTTGAAGAACTGAAAGAACTAAATTTAGACTCCAAGGAGGAGTCAAGGGTCTGTAAACAGGCTTGATTCTGACCAAAGCCTGTACAAAAGCTTGTACATCTGGCACAGCTGCCAGTCTTTTGTGTACCAAGACAGATAAAGCAGAAATCTGTCCTTTTAGAGAACTAGCTGACAATCCCTTATCCAAACCTTCTTGGAGAAAGGAGAGGACCTTAGGAATTTTAATCTTACTCCAGGAGAATCCCTTGGATTCACACCAACAGATATATTTTTTCCATATTTTATGGTAAATCTTTCTAGTCACAGGTTTTCTGGCTTGGACCAGAGTATCTATCACTGAATCTGAAAACCCACGCTTGGATAAAATCAAACGTTCAATTTCCAAGCAGTCAGCTGCAGAGAAACTAGATTTGGATGTTCGAATGAACCTTGTACTAGAAGATCCTGTCTCAAAGGTAGCTTCCATGGTGGAGCCGATGACATATTCACCAGGTCTGCATACCAAGTCCTGCGCGGCCACGCAGGAGCTATCAGAATCACCAAGGCCTTCTCCTGTTTGATCCTGGCTACAAGCCTGGGAAGGAGAGGGAACGGTGGAAACGCATAAGCTAGGTTGAACGACCAAGGCGCCACTAATGCATCCACTAGAGTCGCCTTGGGATCCCTGGATCTGGACCCGTAGCAAGGAACCTTGAAGTTCTGACAAGACGCCATCAGATCCATGTCTGGAATGCCCCATAATTGAGTCAACTGGGCAAAAACCTCCGGGTGGAGTTCCCACTCAGCCGGATGGAAAGTCTGAAGACTCAGATAATCCGCCTCCCAGTTGTCTACTCCTGGGATGTGAATTGCAGATAGGTGGCAGGAGTGATCCTCCGCCCATTTGATGATTTTGGATACCTCTCTCATCGCCAAGGAACTCCTTGTTCCCCCCTGATGGTTGATGTAAGCTACAGTCGTCATGTTGTCTGACTGGAATCTTATGAATCCGGCCTTCGCTAGTTGAGGCCAAGCCCGGAGAGCATTGAATATCGCTCTCAGTTCCAGGATGTTTATCGGGAGAAGAGACTCTTCCCCAGACCATAGACCCTGAGCTTTCAGCGAATCCCAGACCGCGGCCCAGCCTAATAGACTGGCGTCGGTCGTGACAATGACCCACTCTGGTCTGCGGAAACTCATTCCCTGAGACAGGTGATCCTGGGACAACCACCAACGGAGTGAGTCTCTGGTCATCTGGTCTACTTGAATCTTTGGAGACAAGTCTGCATAGTCCCCATTCCACTGATTGAGCATGCACAGTTGTAATGGTCTTAGATGAATTCGAGCAAAAGGAACTATGTCCATTGCTGCAACCATCAACCCTACTACTTCCATGCACTGAGCTATGGAAGGCTGCAGAATAGAGTGAAGAACTTGACAAGCGTTTAGAAGCTTTGACTTTCTGACTTCTGTCAGGAAGATCTTCATTTCTAAAGAATCTATTATTGTTCCCAAAAAGGGAACTCTTGTCGACGGAGACAGGGAACTCTTTTCTACGTTCACCTTCCACCCGTGAGATCTGAGAAAGGCTAGAACAATGTCTGTATGAGCCTTTGCCTTGGAAAGAGACGACGCTTGAATTAGAATGTCATCCAGATAAGGTGCCACTGCAATGCCCCTTGGTCTTAGAACCGCCAGAAGGGACCCAAGCACCTTTGTGAAAATTCTGGGAGCAGTGGCTAGCTCGAATGGGAGAGCCACGAACTGATAATGTTTGTCCAGAAAGGCGAACCTTAGGAACTGATGATGATCTTTGTGGATAGGAATATGTAGATACGCATCCTTTAAATCCACGGTAGTCATATATTGACCCTCCTGGATTGTAGATAAAATTGTTCGAATGGTTTCCATTTTGAACGATGGAACTCTGAGAAATTTGTTTCGAATTTTTAAATCCAGAATTGGTCTGAAAGTTCCCTCTTTTTTGGGAACTACAAACAGGTTTGAGTAAAACCCCTGACCTTGTTCCACAGCTGGAACTGGGTGTATCACTCCCATCTTTAACAGGTCTTCTACACAATGTAAGAATGCCTGTCTCTTTATTTGGTTTGAAGATAAGTGAGACATGTGGAACCTTCCCCTTGGGGGTAGTTCCTTGAATTCTAGAAGATAACCCTGAGAGACTATTTCTAGTGCCCAGGGATCCTGAACATCTCTTGCCCAAGCCTGAGCAAAGAGAGAGAGTCTGCCCCCTACTAGATCCGGTCCCGGATCGGGAGCTACCCCTTCATGCTGTCTTGGTAGCAGCAGCAGGCTTCTTGGCCTGTTTACCCTTGTTCCAGCCTTGCATTGGTTTCCAAGCTGGTGTAGTCTGGGAAGCGTTACCCTCTTGTCTAGAGGCTGCAGAGTTGGAAGCCGGTCCGCTCCTGAAATTGTGAAAGGAACGAAAAATATAATTTATGCTTACCTGATAAATTCATTTCTCTTGTAGTGTAGTCAGTCCACGGGTCATCCATTACTTATGGGATTATATCTCTTCCCTAACAGGAAGTTGCAAGAGGATCACCCAAGCAGAGCTGCTATATAGCTCCTCCCCTCACATGTCATATCCAGTCATTCGACCGAAACCAGACGAGAAAGGAGAAACTATAGGGTGCAGTGGTGACTGGAGTTTAATTAAAATTTAGACCTGCCGTAAAAAACAGGGCGGGCCGTGGACTGACTACACTACAAGAGAAATGAATTTATCAGGTAAGCATAAATTATATTTTCTCTTGTTAAGTGTAGTCAGTCCACGGGTCATCCATTACTTATGGGATACCAATACCAAAGCTAAAAGTACACGGATGACGGGAGGGGCAAGGCAGGAACTTTACACGGAAGGAACCACTGCCTGTAGAACCTTTCTCCCAAAAACAGCCTCCGAAGAAGCAAAAGTGTCAAATTTGTAAAATTTTGAAAAGGTGTGAAGTGAAGACCAAGTTGCAGCCTTGCAAATCTGTTCAACAGAGGCCTCATTCTTAAAGGCCCAGGTGGAAGCCACAGCTCTAGTAGAATGAGCTGTAATCCTTTCAGGAGGCTGCTGTCCAGCAGTCTCATAGGCTAAACGTATTATGCTACGAAGCCAAAAAGAGAGAGAGGTAGCCGAAGCCTTTTGACCTCTCCTCTGTCCAGAGTAAACGACAAACAGGGAAGAAGTTTGACGAAAATCTTTAGTTGCCTGTAAACGTCCAGATTATGCAAAAGTCGTTCCTTCTTTGAAGAAGGGATAGGACACAATGATGGAACAACAATCTGTTGATTGATATTCCTGTTAGAGACTACCTTAGGTAAGAACCCAGGTTTAGTACGCAGAACTACCTTGTCTGAATGAAAAATCAGATAAGGAGAATCACAATGTAAGGCAGATAACTCAGAGACTCTTCGAGCCGAGGAAATAGCCATCAAAAACAGAACTTTCCAAGATAACAGCTTGATATCAACGGAATGAAGGGGTTCAAACGGAACGCCTTGCAGAACGTTAAGAACTAAGTTTAAGCTCCACGGCGGAGCAACAGTCTTAAACACAGGCTTAATTCTAGCCAAAGCTTGACAAAAAGCCTGAACGTCTGGAACTTCTGCCAGACGTTTGTGTAGAAGGATAGACAGAGCCGAAATCTGTCCCTTTAACGAACTAGCAGATAAACCCTTTTCTAAACCCTCTTGTAGAAAAGACAATATCCTAGGAATCCTAACCTTACTCCATGAGTAACTCTTGGATTCGCACCAATATAAATATTTACGCCATATTTTATGGTAAATTTTTCTGGTAACAGGTTTCCTAGCCTGTATTAAGGTATCAATAACCGACTCCGAGAATCCACGCTTTGATAGAATCAAGCGTTCAATCTCCATGCAGTCAGACTCAGAGAAATTAGGTTTGGATGGTTGAAAGGACCCTGAATTAGAAGGTCCTGCCTCAGAGGTAGAGACCATGGTGGACAGGATGACATGTCCACTAGATCTGCATACCAGGTCCTGAATCACCGATGCTCTCTCCTGTTTGATCCTGGCAATCAATCGAGGAAGCATAGGAAATGGTGGAAACACATAAGCCATGTTGAAGACCCAATGTGCTGTCAGAGCATCTATCAGCACCGCTCCCGGGTCCCTGGACCTGGATCCGTAACATGGAAGCTTGGCGTTCTGGCGCGACACCATGACATCCAGATCCGGTTGGCCCCAACGATGAATCAGTTGGGCGAAGACCTCCGGATGAAGTTCCCACTCCCCCGGATGAAAAGTCTGGCGACTTAGAAAATCCGCCTCCCAGTTCTCCACGCCTGGGATGTGGATCGCTGACAGGTGGCAAGAGTGAGACTCTGCCCAGCGAATTATCTTTGAGACTTCCAACATCGCTAGGGAACTCTTGGTTCCCCCTTGATGGTTGATGTAGGCCACAGTCGTGATATTGTCCGACTGAAATCTGATGAACCTCAGAGTTGCTAACTGAGGCCAAGCTAGAAGAGCATTGAATATTGCTCTTAATTCCAGAATGTTTATTGGGAGGAGTTTCTCCTCCTGAGTCCATGATCCCTGAGCCTTCAGGGAATTCCAGACTGCGCCCAAACCTAGAAGGCTGGCGTCTGTAGTTACAATCGTCCAATCTGGCCTGCGAAAGGACATCCCCTTGGACAGATGTGGCCGAGAAAGCCACCATAGAAGAGAATCTCTGGTCTCTTGATCCAGATTTAGCAGAGGGGACAAATCTGAGTAATCCCCATTCCACTGACTGCACAATTGCAGCGGTCAGAGTTGCAGGCGCGCAAATTGGACTATGTCCATTGCCGCTACCATTAAGCCAATTGCCTCCATGCACTGAGCCACTGACGGGTGTGGAATGGAATGAAGGGCATGGCAAGCATTTAGGAGTTTTGATAACCTGGCCTCCGTCAGGTAAATTTTCATCTCCACAGAATCTATAAGAGTCCCTAGGAAAGGAACCCTTGTAAGTGGCAATAGAGAACTCTTTTCCACGTTCACCTTCCACCCATGCGACCTTAGAAATGCCAGAACTATCTCTGTATGAGACTTGGCAGTTTGGAAACTTGACGCTTGTATCAGAATGTCGTCTAGGTACGGAGCTACCGCTATGCCTCGCGGTCCCGCCAGAAGTGAGCCCAGAACCTTTGTAAAGATTCTTGGGGCCTTTCTAAGAAGGCAAATCTTAGATACCGGTAATGATCCTTGTGAATCGGTATGTGAAGGTAGGCATCCTTTAAGTCCACTGTGGTCATGTACTGACCCTCTTGGATCATGGGTAGGATGGTCCGAATAGTTTCCATTTTGAATTATGGAACTCTTAGGAATTTGTTTAGGATCTTTAAGTCCAAGATTGGTCTGAAGGTTCCCTCTATCTTGGGAACCACAAATAGATTTGAATAGAATCCTTGCCCGTGTTCCGTCCGCGGAACTGGGTGGATCACCCCCATTAGTAAGAGGTCTTGTACGCAGCGTAGGAACGCCTCTTTCTTTACTTGGTTTGCTGATAACCTTGAAAGATGAAATCTCCCTTGTGGAGGAGAAGCTTTGAAGTCCAGAAGATATCCCTGAGATATGATCTCCAACACCCAGGGATCCTGGACATCGCTTGCCCAAGCCTGGGCAAAGAGAGAAAGTCTGCCCCCACTAGATCCATTTCCGGATAGGGGGCCCTCACTTCATGCTGTCTTAGGGGCAGCAGCAGGTTTTCTGGCCTGCTTGCCCTTGTTCCAGGACTGGTTAGCTTTCCAGCCCTGTCTGTAGCGAGCAACAGCTCCTTCCTGTTTTGGAGCAGAGGAAGTTGATGTTGCTCCTGCCTTGAGGTTACGAAAGGCACGAAAATTAGACTGTTTAGCCTTTGATTTGGCCCTGTCTTGAGGCAGAGCATGGCCCTTACCTCCGGTAATGTCAGCGATAATTTCTTTCAAACCGGGCCCAAATAAGGTCTGCCACTTGAAAGGAATATTAAGCAATTTAGATTTAGAAGTCACATCAGCTGACCAGGATTTAAGCCACAGCGATCTGCGCGATTGGATGGCGAATCCGGAGTTCTTAGCCGTAAGTTTGGTTAAATGTAAGACGGCATCAGAAACAAATGAGTTAGCTAGTTTAAGCGCTTTAAGCTTGTTCATAATTTCATCCAATGGAGCTGTGCGAATGGCCTCTTCCAGAGACTCAAACCAGAATGCCGCCGCAGCAGTGACAGGCGCAATGCATGCAAGGGGCTGTAAGATAAAACCTTGTTGAACAAACATTTTCTTAAGGTAACCTTCTAATTTTTTATCCATTGGATCTGAAAAGGCACTGCTATCCTCCACTGGGATAGTGGTACGCTTAGCCAAAGTAGAAACTGCTCCCTCCACCTTAGGGACCGTCTGCCATAAGTCCCGTGTGGTGGCGTCTATTGGAAACATTTTCCTAAATATAGGAGGGGGTGAAAAAGGCACACCGGGTCTATCCCACTCCTTGTTAATAATTTCTGTAAGCCTCTTAGGTATAGGAAACACGTCAGTACACACCGGTACCGCAAAGTATTTATCTAGCCTACATAATTTCTCTGGAATTGCAACCGTGTTACAATCATTCAGAGCCGCTAATACCTCCCCTAGCAATACGCGGAGGTTCTCAAGCTTAAATTTAAAATTAGAAATCTCTGAATCCAGTCTGCCTGGATCAGATCTGTCACCCACAGAATGAAGCTCTCCGTCCTCATGGTCTGCAAATTGTGACGCAGTATCGGACATGGCTCTCTCATTATCAGCGCGCTCTGTTCTTACCCCAGAGTGATCGCACTTACCTCTTAATTCTGGCAATTTAGATAATACTTCTGTCATAACAGTAGCCATGTCTTGCAAAGTGATTTGTATGGGCCTCCCTGATGTACTTGGCGCCACAATATCACGCACCTCCTGAGCGGGAGGCGAAGGTACTGACACGTGAGGAGAGTTAGTCGGCATAACTTCCCCCTCGTTGTCTGGTGATAATCTCTTTACATGCAAAGTTTGACTTTTATTTAAAGTGACATCAATACATTGAGTACACAAATTTCTATTGGGCTCCACATTGGCCTTTAAACATAGTGAACAAACAGATTCATCTGTGTCAGACATGTTTAACCAGACTAGCAATGAGACTAGCAAGCTTGGAAAATACTTTCAAATAAATTTACAAGCAATATAAAAAACGCTACTGCGCATTTAAGAAGCACAAAAAGCTGTCACAGTTGAAATAACAATGAACCAAATTAGTTATAGCAACCAAATTTTTACAGTAAGTGTATAAAGTTAGCAGAGGATTGCACCCACCAGCAAAAGGATGATTAACCCCTTAATACCCAAAAACGGATAACAATTGTAATAATTAACGTTTTTATCACAGTCAAACACACTGTCACAGGTCTGCTGTGACTGATTACCTCCCTCAAAACGAACTTTGAAGACCCCTGAGCTCTGTAGAGACATCCTGGATCATGGAGGATGAAATAGGAAGACTGTGACTGAATTTTTACTGCGCAAAAAAGCGCTAAAATAGGCTCCTCCCACTCCTATTACAACAGTGGGGAAGCTCAGTAAACTGTTTCTATGCAGAAAAAACGATAGCCATGTGGTAAAAATCATGCCCAATAAGTTTTATCACCAAGTACCTCACAAAAAACGATTAACATGCTAGTAAACGTTTTGAATATGTATTTTAAAGTTATGAAGTGTTATTAATAAGCCTGCTACCAGTCGCTTTTACTGCAGTGAAGGCTCATACATTACTTCAGTATTAACAGTATTTTCTGAGTAAAATTCCATTCCCTAGAAAAATACTTCAGTGTACACACACACACACTCATCAGCCTGATACCAGTCGCTACCACTGCATTTAAGGCTGAACTTACGTTACATCAGTATTAGCAGTATTTTCTCAGTCAATTCCATTCCTTAGAAAAATAATTTTACTGCACATACCTCCTTGCAGGGGGGCCCTGCATGCTATTCCCCTGTTCTGAAGTTACCTCACTCCTCAGAATGTATGAGAACAGCCAGTGGATCTTAGTTACGTCCGCTAAGATCATAGAAAACGCAGGCAGATTCTTCTTCTAATGCTGCCTGAGAACAAACAGCACACTCCGGTGCCGTTTAAAATAACAAACTTTTGATTGAAGAAATAAAACTAAGTTTAAAACACCACAGCCCTCTCACAACAACCTATCTTTAGTTAGGTTGCAAGAGAATGACTGGATATGACATGTGAGGGGAGGAGCTATATAGCAGCTCTGCTTGGGTGATCCTCTTGCAACTTCCTGTTAGGGAAGAGATATAATCCCATAAGTAATGGATGACCCGTGGACTGACTACACTTAAGAGAAATTGGACTTATTCTTAGCCTTGAAAGGCCTATCTTGTGGGAGGGCATGGCCCTTTCCCCCAGTGATGTCTGAAATAATTTCTTTCAATTCTGGCCCAAAAACATAATTTATGCTTACCTGATAAATTCCTTTCTTCTGTAGTGTGATCAGTCCACGGGTCATCATTACTTGTGGGATATTAACTGCTCCCCTACAGGAAGTGCAAGAGGATTCACCCAGCAGAGTTGCTATATAGCTCCTCCCCTCTACGTCACCTCCAGTCATTCGACCAAGGACCAACGAGAAAGGAGAAGCCAAGGGTGTAGTGGTGACTGGAGTATAATTTAAAAAATATTTACCTGCCTTAAAAAACAGGGCGGGCCGTTGACTGATCACACTACAGAAGAAAGGAATTTATCAGGTAAGCATAAATTATGTTTTCTTCTGTTAAGTGTGATCAGTCCACGGGTCATCATTACTTGTGGGATACCAATACCAAAGCAAAAGTACACGGATGACGGGAGGGATAGGCAGGCTCTTTATACAGAAGGAACCACTGCCTGAAGAACCTTTCTCCCAAAAATAGCCTCCGAGGAAGCAAAAGTGTCAAATTTGTAAAATTTGGAAAAAGTATGAAGCGAAGACCAAGTTGCAGCCTTGCAAATCTGTTCAACAGAGGCCTCATTCTTAAAGGCCCAAGTGGAAGCCACAGCTCTAGTGGAATGAGCTGTAATTCTTTCAGGAGGCTGCTGTCCAGCAGTCTCATAAGCTAAACGAATTATGCTACGAAGCCAAAAAGAGAGAGAGGTAGCAGAAGCTTTTTGACCTCTCCTCTGACCAGAGTAAACGACAAACAGGGAAGACGTTTGTCGAAAATCTTTAGTTGCCTGTAAATAAAATTTAAGGGCACAAACTACATCCAGATTGTGCAAAAGACGTTCCTTCCTCGAAGAAGGATTTGGGCACAAGGATGGAACAACAATCTCCTGATTGATATTCCTGTTAGTGACTACCTTAGGTAAGAACCCAGGCTTAGTACGCAGAACTACCTTATCCGAGTGAAAAATCAAATAAGGAGAATCACAATGTAAGGCTGATAACTCAGAGACTCTTCGAGCCGAGGAAATAGCCATTAAAAATAGAACTTTCCAAGATAACAACTTTATATCAATGGAATGAAGGGGTTCAAACGGAACACCCTGTAAAACGTTAAGAACAAGGTTTAAACTCCATGGTGGAGCCACAGCTTTAAACACAGGTTTAATCCTGGCCAAAGCCTGACAAAAAGCCTGAACGTCTGGAACTTCTGACAGACGCTTGTGTAACAGAATGGACAGAGCTGAGATCTGTCCCTTTAAGGAACTAGCGGATAACCCCTTTTCTAAACCTTCTTGTAGAAAAGACAATATCCTAGGAATCCTAACCTTACTCCAAGAGTAACCTTTGGATTCGCACCAATATAGGTATTTACGCCATATTTTATGGTAAATCTTTCTGGTAACAGGCTTCCTAGCCTGTATTAAGGTATCAATAACTGACTCAGAAAAACCACGCTTTGATAAGATCAAGCGTTCAATTTCCAAGCAGTCAGCTTCAGAGAAGTTAGATTTTGATGTTTGAAAGGACCCTGAATCAGAAGGTCTTGTTTCAGAGGTAACGACCAAGGTGGACAGAATGACATGTCCACCAGATCTGTATACCAAGTCCTGCGTGGCCATGCAGGCGCTATTAGAATCACTGATGCTTTCTCCTGTTTGATTCTGGCAATCAATCGAGGAAGCATCGGGAAAGGTGGAAACACATGAGCCATCCTGAAGGTCCATGGTGCTGTCAAGGCATCTATCAGGACCGCTCCCGGATCCCTGGATCTGGACCCGTAGCGCGGAAGCTTGGCGTTCTGTCGAGACGCCATGAGATCTATCTCTGGTTTGCCCCAACGTCGAAGTATTTGGGCAAAGACCTCTGGATGAAGTTCCCACTCCCCCGGATGAAAAGTCTGACGACTTAAGAAATCCGCCTCCCAGTTCTCCACTCCCGGGATGTGGATTGCAGACAGGTGGCAAGAGTGAGACTCTGCCCAGCGAATTATCTTCGATACTTCCATCATTGCTAGGGAGCTTCTTGTCCCTCCCTGATGGTTGATATAAGCTACAGTCGTGATGTTGTCCGACTGGAACCTGATGAACCCCCGAGTTGCTAACTGGGGCCAAGCCAGAAGAGCATTGAGGACTGCTCTCAATTCCAGAATGTTTATTGGAAGAAGACTCTCCTCCTGATTCCATAGTCCCTGAGCCTTCAGAGAATTCCAGACAGCGCCCCAACCTAGTAGGCTGGCGTCTGTTGTTACAATTGACCAGTCTGGCCTGCTGAATGGCATTCCCCTGGACAGATGTGGCCGATAAAGCCACCATAGAAGAGAATTTCTGGTCTCTTGAATGGAATGAAGGACACGGCATGCACTTTGAAGTTTTGTTAACCTGTCCTCTGTCAGGTAAATCTTCATTTCTACAGAATCTATCAGAGTCCCCAGGAAGGGAACTCTTGTGAGTGGAAAGAGAGAACTTTTCTCTTCGTTCACTTTCCATCCATGCGACCTTAGAAATGCCAGAACTATCTCTGTATGAGATTTGGCAGTTTGAAAGCTTGAAGCTTGTATCAGTATGTCGTCTAAGTACGGAGCTACTGAAATTCCTCGCGGTCTTAGTACCGCCAGAAGAGTGCCCAGAACCTTTGTGAAGATTCTTGGAGCCGTAGCCAGTCCGAATGGAAGAGCTACAAACTGGTAATGCCTGTCTAAAAAGGCAAACCTTAGATACCGGTAATGACTTCTGTGAATCGGTATGTGAAGGTAAGCATCCTTTAAATCCACTGTGGTCAAGTACTGACCCTCTTGGATCATGGGCAAAATTGTTCGAATAGTTTCCATCTTGAACGATGGAACTCTTAGGAATTTGTTTAGGATCTTTAAATCCAAGATTGGCCTGAAGGTTCCCTCTTTTTTGGGAACTACAAACAGATTTGAGTAAAACCCTTGTCCTTGTTCCAACCGCGGAACTGGATGGATCACTCCCATTAATAAAAGATCTTGTACGCAGCGTAGAAACGCTTCCTTCTTTGTTAGGTTTGTTGACAACCTTGACAGATGAAATCTCCCTCTTGGGGGAGAGGATTTGAAGTCCAGAAGGTATCCCTGAGATATGATCTCTAACGCCCAGGGATCCTGAACATCTCTTGCCCAAGCCTGGGCGAAGAGGGAAAGTCTGCCCCCCACTAGATCCGGTCCCGGATCGGGGGCCCTCAATTCATGCTGTCTTAGGGGCAGCAGCAGGTTTTCTGGCCTGTTTGCCCCTGTTCCAGGACTGGTTAGGTTTCCAGCCTTGTCTGTAGCGAGCAACAGCTCCTTCCTGTTTTGGTGCAGAGGAAGTTGATGCTGCTCCTGCTTTGAAATTACGAAAGGAACGAAAATTGGACTGTCTAGCCTTGGCTTTGGCCTTGTCCTGAGGCAGGGCATGACCTTTACCTCCTGTAATGTCATCAATAATCTCTTTCAAGCCGGGCCCGAATAAGGTCTGCCCTTTGAAAGGAATATTAAGCAATTTAGATTTAGACGTAACATCAGCTGACCAGGATTTTAGCCACAGAGCTCTGCGTGCCTGAATGGCGAATCCTGAATTTTTAGCCGCAAGTTTAGTTAAATGTACTACGGCATCTGAAATAAATGAATTAGCTAACTTAAGGAATTTAAGTTTGTGTGTGATGTCATCTAGTGTGGATGATTGAAGTGTCTCTTCCAGAGACTCAAACCAAAATGCTGCTGCAGCCGTGACAGGCGCAATACATGCAAGAGGTTGCAATATAAACCCTTGTTGAACAAACATTTTCTTAAGGTAACCCTCTAATTTTTTATCCATTGGATCTGAAAAAGCACAGCTATCCTCCACTGGGATAGTGGTACGCTTAGCTAAAGTAGAAACTGCTCCCTCCACCTTAGGGACCATTTGCCATAAGTCCCGTGTGGCGGCGTCTATTGGAAACATTTTTCTGAATATAGGAGGGGGTGAGAAAGGCACACCGGGTCTATCCCACTCCTTAGTAACAATGTCAGTAAGTCTCTTAGGTATAGGAAAAACGTCAGTACTCGTCGGTACCGCAAAATATTTATCCAACCTACACATTTTTTCTGGGATTGCAACTGTGTTACAATCATTCAGAGCCGCTAATACCTCCCCTAGTAACACACGGAGGTTCTCAAGCTTAAATTTAAAATTTGAAATGTCTGAGTCCAGTTTATTTGGATCAGAACCGTCACCCACAGAATGAAGCTCTCCGTCTTCATGTTCTGCAAACTGTGACGCAGTATCAGACATGGCCCTTGCATTATCAGCGCACTCTGTTCTCATCCCAGAGTGATCACGTTTACCTCTTAGTTCTGGTAGTTTAGCCAAAACTTCAGTCATAACAGTAGCCATATCTTGTAATGTGATTTGTAATGGCCGCCCAGATGCACTCGGCGCTACAATATCACGCACCTCCTGAGCGGGAGATGCAGGTACTGACACGTGAGGCGAGTTAGTCGGCATAACTCTCCCCTCGTTGTTTGGTGAAATATGTTCAATTTGTACAGATTGACTATTTTTTAAAGTAGCATCAATACATTTAGTACATAAATTTCTATTGGGCTCCACTTTGGCATTAACACATATAGCACAGATATCTTCCTCTGAATCAGACATGTTTAACACACTAGCAAATAAACAGCAACTTGGAAATACTTTTCAAAGTAATTTACAAATAATATGAAAACGAACTGTGCCTTTAAGAAGCACAGAAAAATATTATAACAGATAAAATAATTAAGTTATAGCATCAATCTTTGTCAGAATATACAGTTTTAGCAAAGGATTGTTCCCCTCAGCAAATGATAACTAACCCAGGCAGCAGAAAAAAAATACACAAATAAACGTTTTTTATATCACAGTCAATACAATCAGCACAGCTCTGCTGTATGATTACTTCCCTCAAAAAAGACTCTTGAGATCCCTGAACTCTGTAGAGATGAACCGGATCATGCAGGAAGAAAATGAACCTCTGACTGAGTTTTTCTGATGCATAGTGAAAGCACCAAAATGGCCCCTCCCCCACACACATAACAGTGAGAGAGATCAGTGAACTGCTCTAATTTAAATCAAAACTATTGCCAAGTGGAAAAAAAGTGCCCAAAACATTTTTTCACCCAGTACCTCAGAGAAAAAAACGTTTTTACATGCCAGCAAAAAAACATTTTACCTCAATAATTAATTGTCATTTAAAACCTATTGCAAGTCCCTGCAAAATAGGTTAAGACTATGTATACAGTTTAAAAGCCAGAGAAGTACCATTTCCCAGAAAACTGAAGTGTAAAATATACATACATGACAGCCTGAAATCAGCTACATCTACTGCATTCAAGGCTGAGTTTACATTATAACGGTATGGCAGGATTTTCTCATCAATTCCATGTCAGAAAATAATAAACTGCTACATACCTCTTTGCAGATTAATCTGCCTGCTGTCCCCTGATCTGAAGTTTACCTCACTCCTCAGATGGCCGAGAAACAGCAATATGATCTTAACTACTCCGGCTAAAATCATAGAAAAACTCAGGTAGATTCTTCTTCAAATTCTACCAGAGAAGGAATAACACACTCCGGTGCTATTATAAAATAACAAACTTTTGATTGAAGATATAAAAACTAAATATATCACCATAGTCCTCTCACACATCCTATCTAGTCGTTGGGTGCAAGAGAATGACTGGAGGTGACGTAGAGGGGAGGAGCTATATAGCAACTCTGCTGGGTGAATCCTCTTGCACTTCCTGTAGGGGAGCAGTTAATATCCCACAAGTAATGATGACCCGTGGACTGATCACACTTAACAGAAGAAAAGGGTCTTACCTTTGAAAGGGATATTAAGCAATTTTGTCTTGGAAGATACATCCGCCGACCAAGACTTTAGCCAGAGCGCTCTGCGCGCCACAATTGCAAACCCTGAATTTTTCGCCGCTAATCTCGCTAACTGCAAAGCGGCATCTAAAATAAAGGAATTAGCTAACTTAAGTGCGTGAATTCTGTCCATGACCTCCTCATATGGAGTCTCCTTACTGAGCGACTTTTCCAGTTCCTCGAACCAGAAACACGCCGCTGTAGTGACAGGAATAATGCACGAAATTGGTTGAAGGAGGTAACCTTGCTGTACAAAAATCTTTTTAAGCAAACCCTCCAATTTTTTATCCATAGGATCTTTGAAAGCACAATTGTCCTCAATGGGAATAGTCGTGCGTTTGGGGGGTAGTGTAGAAACCGCCCCCTCGACCTTAGGGACTGTTTGCCATGTGTCCTTCCTGGGGTCGACCATGGGGAACAATTTCTTAAATATAGGAGGAGGGACAAAAGGTATGCCTGGCCTTTTAGGTATCGGAAAAGCATCAGGGTGCACCGGGACCTCTAGGAATTTGTCCATCTTGCACAATTTTTCTGGGATGACCAAATTGTCACAATCATCCAGAGTAGATAGCACCTCCTTAAGTAATGCGCGGAGATGCTCTAATTTAAATTTAAATGTCATAACATCAGGTTCTGCCTGCTGAGAAATTCTTCCTGTATCAGAAATTTCTCCATCTGACAAACCCTCCCTCACTGCCACTTCAGACTGGTGTGAGGGTATGACAGATAAATTATCATCAGCGCCCTCCTGCTCTACAGTGTTTAAATCTGAGCAATCACGCTTTCTCTGAAATGCTGGCATTTTGGATAAAATATTAGCTATGGAGTTATCCATTACTGCCGTCAATTGTTGCATAGTAACAAGCATTGGCGCACTAGAAGTACTAGGGGTCGCCTGCGCGGGCATAACTGGTATAGACACAGAAGGAGAGGATGCAGAACTATCCCTACTTCCTTCATTTGAGGAATCATCCTGGGCAACCTTACTAAATGTGACAGTACTGTCCTTACTCTGTTTGGACGCCATGGCAAAATTATCACATACATTTGAAGGGGGAACCACCTTGGCCTCCATACATACAGAAAATGAGCTATCTGAAGGTACAGACATGTTAGACAGGCTTAAACTGGTTAATAAAGCACAAAAACCGTTTTTAAACAAAACCGTTACTGTCTCTTTAAATGTTAAACAGAGCACACTTTATTACTGAATATGTGAAAAACTATGAAGGAATTATCCAATCTTTACCAAATTTTCACCACAGTGTCTTAATGCATTCAAAGTATTGCACCCTAATTTTCAAGCTTTTAACCCTTAAAATGCGGAAAACGGAGCAGTTTGCAATTTTAACCCCACTACAGTCCCAGCCACAGCGTTTGTTGCGACTTCACCTATCCCAGGGGGGTATACGATACCAATTCAAGCCTTTCAGGAACGTTTTCAGTAGATACCAGACCCTCTCACATGCAGCTGCATGCACTGCACTCAAAAGAAACTGCGCAATAATGGCGCGAAAATGAGGCTCCTACAGTGAAAGGCCCTTCCTGACTGGGAAGGTGTCTTAACTAGTGCCTGGCGTTAAAAACGTTCCCCAAATAATAAAAAGTGTGAAATCCACTTCAAACTGTAAATAATACCTAAATAAGCAATTGATTTAGCCCTTAAGAGTGTCCACCAGTTAATAGCCCATAATAAGCCCATTATTCTTTTTGAGTCTAAGAAAATGGCTTACTGATCCCCTATGAGGGAAAATGACAGCCTTCCAGCATTACACAGTCTTGTTAGAAAAATGGCTAGTCATACCTTGAGCAGAAAAGTCTGCAAACTGTTCCCCCCAACTGAAGTTCTCTGGGCTCAACAGTCCTGCGTGGGAACAGCAATTGATTTTAGTTACTGCTGCTAAAATCATACTCCTCTTTTAAACAGAACTCTTCATCTCTTTCTGTTTCAGAGTAAATAGCACAACCAGTACTATTTCAAAATAACAAACTTTTGATAGAAGAATAAAAAAATTATGTTATGCAAAACTGGGGAATGGGTAATAAAGGGATCATCTATCTTTTAAAACAATAACAATTCTGGTGTAGACTATCCCTTTAATTCATTTATCTGGGGAAAGTTAAAACCGCGCATAAATGCAGCCACCATGTATCGGACACTAAGGGAAGGAGGATTGGGAGTCCCAAGGTTAGAAACATACTACCACTCAATAGCCTTACAACATATACTAGATTGGCATGGTAAGAAGGATGCAAAAGCATGGGTATCACTGGACTCTTAGATCTTAAGAGCCCCCAAACCTGGCTCAATATGCTGGATCCCTAGAAACCTTAGACCCCCCTTGTGTCACATATCACCCCTATACAGACACATTTTTGATACTTGGGACCAACTAGGAAATACCCAAAACTCTCCTCGCCCCAATCTCCACTCACTCTAATATCCCCAAACATGGACCTCACAGGAGGTTATGAACCTCTAAAGAACACTAAAGTCACTTGGGAGCTACCTGACTCAGTACCCATTATTACAATGCTAGATAAATGTACGCTCAAACCAAGACAAGATATGTCAGCTATATTGAACGGAGCCTTCACATCCTGGCTAAAAGCACTCTCAACTAAATCATTTTATACACAGTAACCAATATAAGGGAGATTTAATTAGACCCCCACCCCTTATAAACAACTATGTCTGACGGCAATACCCTTCAAAAGGTACCCTCTCGCTAGCTAAGAGAGCACTTGAAAATGCGAAACAACCCTCTCTCCCGACATACACCACACACTGGCACCAAGACTTAGGCCTACAACTAGGAGAGACAGAATGGAGAAAAATTTTTAATAGCACATGTAAATCTTCAACCTCCACTCGAATCATTGAAATAAATTTCAAGATACTCCTACGCTGGTACCTTACCCCACACAGATTGCATAGAACTGTTGACCATTAATTGTTTTGTGAAATGTCATAACATTTTGTCAACTTTTCTTTGGAGAACTAATAAAAATTATTTTAAAAAAAAAGAAAAAAAAAGGTTGACATATTCACCACCACCACAATCACTCACCTTCTTGTACAGTCAGTTCCATGCTAGGGGCAGAGCCACTTTGCAGCAGGTCCTGGTACGTCTGAGCAGACTGGTCAAAAAGCTGCACTAGCAGTGCACAAGTCTTGTCATACTCGCAGCGACCAATAGTTGATAGCTGATCTAGCTGTTGCTGTACCAAACCTGCATCCTCTAACGGATCTTCAAGACCATCTCTGCAGGATAAATAAGAATTAATAATTATACTGAAAAATACTACATAAACTTTGCAATCAGATAAATGCTTACTGCCTAACACAATCAAATGAATATGTACTTCACTCTATTCAAAATTCTATTTATTTATTTTTAATTAAAAATCTCACCCTTTATTTGTACTTACCGGAGAATGATATGCACAGACTCGAGACGAGATGTTACATAGGCTTTGGTAACCTCTGGCGTGTAGGTCTCCAGTAGATGTGGTTCAGTTGCCTTCACATAGGGAACAGATGCTGCCAGACGCTGCCACAGGCTTAGGAGGTAATGTACAGAGTTTGGGGCAAATTCCCAGTGCTACAGATAAGGCAAATAAAGCATCAGAACTGATTAACTGATAAACAAGAGACATCAAAAGATATAACTCACAGATCCCAAGATAACAATTTATTCTTACCTGATAAATTAATTTCTTTCTTTGTAGCTAGAGTCCACGATCCTGACTGTTGGGAAATACATCAACTGGCCACCAGGAGAAAGCAGAGACACCCTATACCAGAATTTCAAGAATTCCTCCTCTTTCCTTCCAGTATTGCATACCCAAGGACAGAAAGAAGTAAGAAAGATAATAGGGTATAGATGCAAACCAGGACTGCTGCCACCAGAATTTTTTTGGGGTAGACTCGAGGACTCTCACTATCAAGAAATACATGAATTTATCAGGTAAGGATAAATTATGTTTTCTTTCTAATGGTAGAGAGAGTCCACAATCCTTACTGTTGCTAATAAATACCCAAAGTTGTGGAGTCCACAAAATCATGGGGGAGAAAAAAAAGAATAAATGCAGGCCCTCAAATATGAGTAACTACTGCCTGTACAACCTTCCTGCCAAAAGCTGCCTCAGTCGAGGCAAAACCATCAAAATTACAGAGATTAGTAAAAGTATGGAAGGATGACCAGGTAGCAGCCTTGCATATCTGTTCTACAAAAGCATAAACAGCTTAGGAGGTTAAAAGTAAGCCCTATGAATTAAACTCCTCAACCAAAAGAAAAAGGAAACATTAGGATTCTGACCCCTCCTCTTACCGGAGTACAAAACAAATAAGCTGGGAGATTATTGAAATTCCTTAGTCAAAATTATGTAAAAGTCGTTCCTTCGAAGACTTTGGGTTTGGGCAGAGAGAAGGGAAAACAATTTCACTGTTAATGTTTTCCACTGAAAGAACTTTTGGCAAAAAAACAAAAAAAAGACTTAATCATGATAAAAGACCAAATACTGAGGATCAGAAGAAAGAAAAGATAAGTCAGAAACTCTTCTCGTTGAAGAGATTGCCAAAAGAAACAACACCTTCCAAAATAATATCTTAATATCAAAATGAATGAAAACTGATGACCAAATAGATTCCAAGGAGGAGAAGTTGTTTTAACAATTGGTCTAATCCTAACAAGAGAATGAACAAAGAACTGAATATCAGGCAAACGTGCTAACTTCCTATGTAAAAAAGGGCAGAGTTCTGAGACCCTTAAGAGAACTAGCCGACAAGTCCTTGTCTAAACCTTCCTCACTGAATGCCATGAAATTCTCACTGAATGCCATGAAAAACCATGCTTAGAACACCAGGAGAGATACACTTTCCATACCTTGTAATAGATCCATCTAGTAACAGGCTTACGAGCATGAATTAAACTATTAATGACAGACCCTGAGCTAAAATCAAACGTTCAATCTCCACGCAGTTAAGTTGAGAGACTGTCGATTTTGATAAAAGAACAGGCCTTGCACAAGTAGGTGCTGTCATAGTGGAAGGTGCCATGGAGGAGCACTGGACATCCTGAATAGATCTGCATACCAAGTTTGTCGAGGCCATGCTGGAGCTACTAAGACTGCATAGACGCTCTCCTGCTCCCACTATTGGAAGAAGTACACTCTGGGAAGAAGTACCAATTGGAGGAAATAAGTAGACCAGATGCTGCTGCTGCCATGGGGTGGTTAATGCATCTGTGAACTCCGCCTGCAGATACCTTGCTCTGCAACTATAGCGTGGAAGCTTGTGATTTAGCCAGGACCCCATCAGATCTATCTTCTGTTGTCCCCAGCAAATTATCAATTGATTGAATACCTCCTGATTGAGAGACCATTGTTAAGGGTAAAGATGGAGCCTGAATCAATATATAATCCAGGCAAGGGAGCTATCCCCCCATGGGAATGAATCACAGAAACTTTATGAATATTCTGGGGACAGTAGCCAAACCAAGAGGTAGGTAAGATAATATTTTTCCATAAATGCAAACCAAAGGAACCGATGATGGTCCCAATGAATCGGGATGTGAAGGTATGCGTTCTTCAGGTCTATGGTAGACAAACTGAACCTGAAGAAAGAAGGGAGTATTAATCGAATAGTTTCCATATTGATTGAAGGAACCCTTAAAAACGTGTTGTTATTTATATCTAAGATGGGATGGAAAGTTCCTTTCTTCTTTGGAACCATGAACAGATTTTTATTAGAACCCTGTTCCCCCCGAGATACTGGAACAATGACACTCATGTCCTCTATGTCTCTTACAAAGCCAAGAAAGGCAATCCTCTTTTCTGGTCGTCTGTAAATGTGAGGCAGAAGAATTCTCCCCCAGGGAGGGTGAGACTTGAAACCTAATCTGTAACCCTGAGACACAATTTCCATAGCCCAAGATCCTGAACAGATTGAGCCCACACTTCCTGGAAAAAGGCTTAGTCTGTCCCCTAAAGGAGCCAAGTACGGATCAGGGGCCGTACCTTCATACAGACTTGATTTCTGGAGATTTCTTAGACTGTTTGGATTTGGACCTCACAGGATTTGGTTTCCATGCAGACTTTGAGAACTCAGGCCTCTGGGAGGAATTAGATCATTGATTCTTGTTCTGGTGGGAGGGACAAAAATGCCCCCCCCCCCCCCCCGACTTCCCCACAGGTCTTGCCTTTTTTTGTCCTGAGGTAAAAAGGTCCCTTAACCCCCAGTTACAGTGTAGATAATAGAATCCAAACCTGGTCCAAAAAGGGTTTTACCCTTAAAAGCCAAGGATAAAAGTCTAGACTTAGAAACCATGTCCGCAGATAAGGATTTCAAATCTGGACTCTGGAACAGGAAAAAGCTTATAAAGCTAGGAGAAGGGGAGACCAGAACTCCTAGCTTATCCCACTCCCTTGATATAATCTCTGATACCAGAGAAGGGACAGGAAAAGTCTCAAGAGCTTTAGATTTAGGTCTGAATATAATGTCTAGCTTCTCTACTGGCTTGACTTTAGCTAGTTTGTCTTGAACATCCAAAGTTCTTAAACTCTCTTTAAGACTGTAATTGATCAATCTTAAACTGAAAATTGATGTCCTCCACCTCCTTGTCTGATTCAGGAGAGGAATCATCTGACGAAACATCACTGTCATAGGTTAAGGAAATCTTGTCTAAATCCGACTAATGAAAGTAGGGCTAATAACAGTGCTGCCCTTGGAGGAAGAACTTGAAGTATGTTTTAGTTTACGTTTGCGCTTACTTGCAGGCAGCATAGTCGCAATAGCCTCAGTAACTGCCAACTGCAATTGAGCTCTGAATTGTGGAGCAAATTCTGTTAAACCACCTTGAGTAATATATACCAGCAGTGGATATGTTTTGGGAGATGCACCAGGATCCATTAAAAACTAACAGAATAATGATGTGTCTAATATCTAAATAACCTAAGTATGTTCTGGTATATGAGCCTCACCCCCACCTGTAACCTGCCATTGCTCTGTGTGAAGGGAGTGGAGACACACACACACAACACCTCCCAGATGTGGCCTCACCGGAAGAGAAAGACTATAAAGTTTGCCAACCTGTTAGCTGCGGCATGAACTATGGTCCCGCCTCCTTCCTCCACCGTGAGAACAATGCAACATGATGGCAACTGCCCTTTACAAACCTCAGCGCTCCTGTATTCCAAAACCTAACCAGGGCACTAAGGGGAGTATACCAGCAGCCAGATCCGAGCATTATAAATGGAGCATCGGAGGTATTCAAAATTATGCAGGAAAAAAAAGCCGGGCTGTTCACGTTATTAACCTAGCCCAAATGTGCACAAAACATACCCCACACATTTGTTACATGTGTCACCCTTAAGTCAAGACCCTCTAGGTAACTCTGTAAGCCCCATCAAATAAAAGTGTTCAGCACCCTAAGATTAGAAGGAACAGGGGTTAGCCTGCTACCCGCAGGATGTCAGTGTCCCCAGCACTTACTAAGTGCAAAATAGGGGTAAGAGTGGGACCCCAGATTAAGGTACTTACCAATCACCAGATCCACTCCACAGAGATTCTGTCATGTAGACTGTAAACTGTAACAAACACAAAGTGACAGAAAACATAAATTATGCTTACCTGATAATTTCATTTTCTTCCGTGGGAAAGAGTCCACAGCCGCATTCATTACTTTTCGGAAAATAAGAACCTGCACACCAGGAGGCGGCAAAGACACCCCAGGAAAAGGCTCAAATACTCCTCCCACTTCCCTCATCCCCCAGTCATTCTGCCGAGGAACAAGGAACAGTAGAAGAAATATCAGGGTGAAAAGGTCCCAGTAGAACACAACTAAGAAGCCCCACATAAAAAAACAGGCGGAGGGCTGTGGACTCTTTCCCACGGAAGAAAATGAAATTATCAGGTAAGCATAATTTATGTTTTTCTTCCTAATGTGAAGGAGTCCACAGCCACATTCATTACTTTTGGGAAAACCATACCCAAGCTTAAGAAGACACTGAATGCCAAAACGGAAGGGTACAATAGGCGGCCCATTCTGAGAGCACCAAGCCTGAAACCAATACCCAACAAAAACCCTGCTTCCTCCGAAGCCGAGAAAACTTTAAAAAGGAAAGGCCCCAAGGACACTGACCAGCAGATAGTCCAGAAGCCTAGCTAGAGACCGCAAAATTTGACCCGACTGAGCCAACAGTCCTCTAGGAGACACCGTCACCCAACAGTCGGTCCCCCACCGCTCACCCCTCACTAAAGAGGGGAACACCAGCCTAAACTCCCCAAGGGATAGGGCAAGGAAGAACCGAGGTGAAACCGAAAGGTCACCATAAAATCCATAAAAGGTAAACCCCCAATAGTAAGCCAAGCTCACAAAGATCCAAATGGATCCTGACAGACAAGGGGAGGCTACGCCCAGACCAAGCAGAAACCACAGGTTTAGGACTAGGCATCTAAACAGAGAAACCCTTCTCTCAACATCGTGCAAAGCACTGAAAGATAAACTGAAGACGGAGTCCTCACATCATCAGAACTAAGAATACTAAAGTATTCAGAACGTGTAAAAGACCTGGACGAAAAAACCCTGAGTCAAGAACACGCAGCCAACATCAGGATGGCACAGAAGAATACTTGCCGAGAAGTAAAAAAGCAGCCAGCAAGAGAACAGATTGCAAAAGAAAACTCCCAGGCAGAGGGCACACACTAGGCAATCAAAGCCGCCATACATACACACAGGGCTCCAAAAGGGGAAGCACATAACCTCAACGAGGCCCACTGCACCCCCCAAGAGAGAGAGGTTACACCCAGAACCCGAAGGTGTATGATAACCCTGGACCTTCTGCTTGCAAGCCCAGGGAGCTAACTACTATGACAACCTAGATCCTGAAGATGACAACACATCTCAGAACCCACTCCCAGCCGGGTCAGCCCAAGCATCGGCAAGTCTGAAACAGGGGAACAGAAGAACCCCAACACCAGCTCAAAAATGAGAGGAAGAATGGCCACAGCCATCCCAACAGAGCACTGGTGTCAAACCGACTCCTTAGAAACAGATGAAAAGGCCGTAGACCCAAAAGCATCTAACAAAAGGCCCACCATAGTCTCAACACGGAGCTAGCAAGACTCCAGATGGAACGTAACAACCCAGAGAAAAACACCCGTCTCTGAAAGGTTAACTCTCAGTTCCAACCTCCTGAATCCCTAGAAAAAGTACCACACCTCCATAAGAAGGAGAATAAGCCCCCCACCCTAAGAAAAGGGATGGGGCCAAAAAGGCAGAGCACCTGCCCACAAGACACAAAGCCACAGGCTAAAGGAGAGATCAATCTCCAACGCAGATGAACTTGGAAGGAATCCCCCTAAGTAATTATCTTGCTAACACACATCCAATGTGCAATAGCTGCAGCAGAGACACTGCAAACCCATTCGCCTGCAGAGCAGTGAATCCATAAGGTTACCACAGCAAGCTGACCAAGGGAAAACGACCATAAAGGCGTATGTCCCGCCCAATGAGCATCAGCACACAGACAACCTGGCCAGCCGTGACCAGGTCAATTAGTCCAAGTAAAAAGGACATAGCCCAAGTTCCCAGGAACTGGGGAACCCCGAACCAGCCCTAGCCCAAAAGTCCGGCAACAACTCCACAAAGGAAAATACTGAGCGAAGCCTCAGCAACCGGAAGCACCAGGGAGAAAAAAGATCTGAGCCCCCAATTGTTTAAAAAAACAATATCCAAGAACTTAACACCCCGTCTGATATAAAAAAAAAGACCACAGGGAGATATCAATGCAATATCCAGATCAAACCAGACAACGAGACAACTCGCAAGTCCCGACCCAAGGACGAGACCACCCCTTGCCAAAGTCCAATGCTCCAAAGGAGCCAAGGCGTTAAAAGTCGTACAACGACACTAGAGCCCATAGACTCTCAAACAGTTGCAGGACAACAAGCAAGGGGATACCCCGAGGCCAAAATCACTTGAGCAAAGGCTGGTCTCCACATCACCTCCATACAATCAGAGGATCATAGAGAGAAAAGGACGCACACGATCCCCAGCTCCGAGCAGAGCTCAAGGAGCCACGCCCAGTAACCCTAACAGGGAACAACCATATCCCGGAGGGGAACCCAGGTCCCTAAAAAGGGGACACAACTCACATGGAGACAACATAGGAAGACCAAAATGTCTCATAAAAAAACAGCTAGACAGTACACAGCCAATGTGCAATAGCTGAAGCTGGTCACATTCTGCAACCCAGCCGCTGCAAGGGAGCTGAATTACCCAATAAACTACTAGGTGCTGAGAACTAAGTCCAGAAGGACAATTCTCAGGGCCTCAAAAGAAAAAAGGCCAAACCGCCCAACTTGGCAGCAAGAGGGCACAAGCCCACCAACCCTCCACTACATGGGAAGGAGCTCTAGGGTCTGTCGACCCCAGACACAAGAGAGACGCAGCGGAACTCCACAGACCCAGTCATCCAAATTGAAGGCTATAAGGACTGAGACAATCCTTCCTGCCTCACGGACCCACCGGTCCTCTAGAATGCTTAGTTGAACACAGAGGATAACATGAGCACTCGGCACCTCTACCGGACCAGCCAAGCAGAGCGGCGCCACATGTCCGAACAGCTACCAGACAGAACTGAACCCAAACAGGACCAGCCTGCAATCCGGGTCCTAACCGCCAAGCCACATAAATCCTCCCTCAGAGGTGAAGACGGAAAACAGACAGGACAGCCTATCGGATGAAAATAAAATACAAGGCAACCCGTAGGTTAACGCCCAAAAAGAAACAGGCCTACCACAGGACCAGCCAAACGGAGCCCTGATCTTCCAAAAAAACTGGAAAGGATCTCAATACATGGACTATCAGGAGATTACATCATCCCCACATGTCTAATGAGGTGCGCCATTCGAAGAGCAGACTGAGTATTCCCGTATCTAATAAGAATAGGGTCGTTCAAGAACTGAAAAAACATGTAAAATGTGAAGTTGCGCAATTCTGTAACGAAAGGCACAACAATCAGGGACAGTCGCACCTGCAGAAAACTGTACAGTCCAAGATGGAATACCCGGGACAACCGGAGCAGGGAAGGGAAGGCACCACCCTGTCCTCAAACTCTATTCAATTTAGGAAATAAAGGTTCATCTGGCAATATGACCTCTGGAGCCCCTGAATTTGCCAAAAACTTCCTTTAGAAGAAGCGCAAATTCCTAAAACTAAAGTCTGGTTCCTCCACAGCTGGAGGTTGAGAGGCTGCAGACGCCGACCCAGAAAGTTCGGACTCGGAAGTCTCAGAAAGAACTTCATCCTCCTCGAATAACCCTTATCAGTTAAATCCAAAATGTATCTGATGTACTCTGGGAAGAAGTGCAATATGTAACCTTCCGCTTAGCAGGGCGAGGTAAAGCACTAAGGCCGCTGACACCACCGTCTGAACTGTGCAGTAATCTCTGGAGAAAAAAAGGCCCCCTCCAGGTGAAGGATCTGCAATGCTACGGGAAAACTGCATGTGTATAGAGATAACAATGTAGGGTACGCACCTCACTGGACGTCAACTCCTCAGAGGTGGATGGCTCCGTGGTATCAAACATGTTTGATATTATCACATTATCAAGGCATATGGAACATAATTGAGAGGTGGAACTAGGGCCTCCTCACTATATAAACAGGAATTACTCTTTAGGAATAGAGGGAGTGCCCTCTAAAGTAACAGAATCCTCCATCACTAGTGCAATAACCGGAGAACTAGAGAAATAAAACATCTTATTTTATTCAAAAAACAGCACCCTTATACCCCAATGGCTGGGGCACTCACCACCTCCTATGACCCAGACAGTACAGAGATTTATGACTCCTCTCTGATAGTCCGGTCAGGAAAGAGGGAATGAATCACATAGTGCACAATGCAGGACTATCCCTGCTATGAGAGAAAGTGCGGCAAGCTTGTTAGCTGCATGGCTCTCAAAGTGAAAGTGAAACCTGTATATTCCATAACAGCCTGTGAGCCTAACATCTCACACATAAAGCAGCATAAAATTAAACAAACATATAAGATTATTATTCCCCCCCTGTTCACTAATCCCCCTAAGGAGATATTAACCCTTGATTCTATAAAGATAAAAGGCGCCACACTGTGACCCTGTCTTCTGTGTTAACATTATATAATAAAAAATGAAACAATCTCACCAGAATCTACGCTGTGGAACAGGAACACGGCCCTTCAAGTGTGAAAGGCTAGTAGCATCGCTCCTGACATGGACTTGAGTGTAAAAAGCAGGCAGCAAAACTCATCAACGCCAATTGCTATAGGAGCTGTTAATATGAGTCGGGATGGTGTCGCAGAGGAGAGCTCTCCCTGCATCTCCGGACTCTTTCACCCAGGCCCTCACTGAGAAGCTTAAAAGGCTACTTAAAACTCCTGTCCCATTGCGAAGAGTAGTACCCTCCATAAGAGAAAACAAATTCTAACACTTCTCTGTGAACCTCCTGGGACGAAAGGCA
Source organism: Bombina bombina (assembly GCF_027579735.1). Classification (NCBI taxonomy): domain Eukaryota; kingdom Metazoa; phylum Chordata; class Amphibia; order Anura; family Bombinatoridae; genus Bombina; species Bombina bombina. The sequence goes on along the minus strand of NC_069504.1, from coordinate 733,249,244 downwards.
AAGAATGACTGGGGGATGAGGGAACTGGGAGGAGTAATTGAGCCTTTGGCTGGGGTGTCTTTGCCTCCTCCTGGTGACCAGGTTCTTATTTTCCCAAAAGTAATGAATGCAGGTTGTGGACTCTTTCCCATTAGGAAGAAAATAAGAAGAGTGTCCAGTCTGGCCAAGCAGGAGGAGGCTAAGGAACGACCTTGTGACACCTGTGTGATAATGCACAAGAAGCACTCTCCTAATTCCGTCTCTTCCAGGAAATATCCAATGAAAGGAAAAAAACTGGCATTCTTCATAATAATTTGAGTATCATTTCTATCCATGCGTTCTCCGTTAATGAGGAAAATACATACTGGGAGGAAAGAGGAAGTAGGAGGGATTCTTGAAACTTTGGTACATGGTGTCTCTACCTCCTCCTTGTGGCCAGGTGATGTAATTCCCAACAGTAAGGATTGTGGACTCTCACTACCATTAGAAACAAACATTATTTACTACATACACAATACTGAATAGTACATAAACAATAAGTCTATATCTGATAAAGAAGATAAATATATTTTGTATACAGGGGTTATTTTAAATCTGAATCGAAGAAGCAGCTTATATCTACTTGGAGAATGCAACAAGCGTTTACTCTTTGCTTGTAAAATGGAAGTACTCTCACATTATCCTTTGCATACAGCAATTCAATCCCCTCTCTGAAATAAAGCTTCATGATTAATTTGTTAAATCCTTTCTGTAAAAGGGATGTTTGCATACAAGGTTGAAAGGTGTCTGTATAAATTATATTTACTAATATATATATATATATATATATATATATATATATATATATATATATATATATATATATATTAAACTGATTAGAGCTTTTGAAAATTATGAAACCAAGGAGTCAAGGCTCCTAAAATGTTAGTTCTGGTGCCTAACTTTAAGTATTCCTCTCCATACATCCCTACATAAGATAGTTTTCAATCACCTAAGAAATGATTTGGCTGTCCAAATTAGTTCATATACCATACATAGCATGGTGCTGTATGCTTCACAGTTGTAGCTTAGAGCAGGATATCTAGTTCTGACAGGTTTAAAACAGAATGTATGCTTACCTGATAAATTTATTTCCGGATATGGTGAGTCCACGTCATTTACTGTTTGGAATATCACTTCTGGCCAGGAGGAGGAGGCAAAGAGCACCACAGCCAAGCTGTTAAGTATCACTCCACTTCCCACAACCCCCAGTCACTCAACCAAAGGGAAATGGAGAGAAAAATAGTAACACAAGGTGTAAAGGTGCCTGAGGGTTGGTGAAAAAAATAACCGTCTTAAAAAAACAGGTCGGGGTCGTGGACTCACCATATCCGGAAATAAATAAAAAAAAAAAAAAACGTTCTCCCAAAAGAAGCCTGAGCCGAGGCAAAAGTATCAAATTTGTAACATTTGTAAAAAGTATGCAAAGAAGACCAAGTTCCAGCCTTGCAAATCTGTTCCACATAAGCTTCCCTTTTGAAGGCCCAAGAAGAGGAGACAGCTCTTGTGAAATGAGTCGTAATTCTCTCAGGAGGCTGTTGACCAGCAGTCTCATAAGCAAAACTAATTATACTTTTCAACCAGAGAGAAAGAGAAGTAGCAGTAGCTTTCTGACCTTTACGTTTTCCAGACAAAAACAAACAAATAGGGAAGAAGAAGACTGGCAAAAATCTTTAGTCGCCTGTAGATAAAATTTTAAAGCACGCACAACATTCAAGTTGAGCAACAAACTTTCCTTATGAAAAGAAGGATTATGACAAAGAAGGAACTACAATTTCCTGATTAGTATTACTATCTGAAACCGGGAAGAAAACCCAACTTAGTACAAAGAACTGCCTTATCAGCATGAAAAATAAGATAAGGCGAATCACACTGCAATGCCGAGAGTTCAGAGACTCTCTGAGCAGAAGAAATAGCCAAAAGAAACCAAAACCTTCCAAGATAAAAACTTAATATCTATGTAATCCAAAGGCTCAAACAGAGCCTGCTGTAAAACTTTAAGAATAAGGTTTAGGCTTCAAGGAGGAGCAACAGACTTAAACACAGGACTGATTCTGACCAAGGCCTGGCAAAAATATTGCACATCTGGCACGTCCGCCAGATGCTTGTGTAGCAAAATAGACAATGCACAAATTTGACCCTTCAGAGAACTGACTGACAAACCCTTCTCCAGACCTTCCTAGAGAAAAGACAAAATCCTAGGAATCATAACCCTACTCCAAGAGTAGCTTTTGGATTCATACCAATAAAGATATTTACGCCATATCTTATGGTAAATCTTTCTAGTAACAGGCTTGCAAGCCCGAATCATGATCTCAATGACCGACTCAGAAAAACCATGCTTAGACAGAACTAAACGTTCAATCTCCAATCAGTCAGCTTCAGAGAAAAGAGATTTGGATGAAGGAATGGACCCTGAATTAGAAGATCCTTCCTCAGAGGTAACCTCCAGGGTGGAAGAGTTGACATTTCCACTAGGTCTGCATACCAGATCCTGCGAGGCCATGCAGGAGCTATTGGAATTACCGATGCTTTCTCCTCTTTGATACGAGCAATGACTCGTGGAAGGAGAGCAAACGGACGAAATCGGTATGCTAGACTGAAATCCCAAGGAACCGCCAGAGCATCTATCAGAGAGGCCTGTGGATCTCTTGACCTTAAAACTACCTTGGAAGCTTTGCATTCTGAGATGCCATCAGATCCAGCTCTGGTACCCCCCATTTGAGGGTTAAGATGGAGAACACCTCCGAATGGAGTGCCCACTCCCCAGGATGAAAGGTCTGTCTGCTCAGGAAATCCGCTTCCCAGCTGTCCACTCCTGGAATGTGGATGGCAGATAGAAAGCAATTGTGAGCTTCCGCCCACTGAATAATCTGAGCCACCTGCTTCATGGCTAAGGAACCCTGAGTTCCTCCCTGGTGGTTGATGTAAGCCACTGAGGTTAAGATGTCTGACTAGAACCTGATAAACTGGGCTAAGGACAACTGAGGCCAAGCCATCAGAGCATTGAAAATTGCTCTCTACTCCAAGATGTTTACGGGGAGAGCAGACTCCTCCCGAGTCCAAAGTCCCTGCACCTTTAACGAGTCCCAGACTGCTCCCCAGCCCAGCAGGCTGGCGTCCGTAGTCACAATCACCCAGGAAGGTCTCCGAAAGCATGTGTCCTGAGACAGATGTTCCTGAGAAAGCCACCATGGGAGAGAGTCTCCTGATGACTGATCCTATGAAAAAGATCTGCATGATCCCCGTTCCATTGACCGAGCGTGCATAACTGCAGAGCTCTCAAATGGAATCGAGCAAACGGAATTATGTCCATTGAAGCAACCATCAGACCAAGTACCTCCATACACTGAGCCACTGATGGACGAACAGTAGACTGTAGGGAGAGGCAAGCTGAAAGAAGTTTGGCTCTTCTGACCTCTGACAAAAATATTTTCATCAAAATCTATTATGGTCCCTAAAAAAACTACCTTTGTAGCTGGAAAATTTGTGATTATCCCTGTGAATGGGGACATGAAGGTACTCATCCTTTAGTTCTATGGTCGTCCTAAACTGACCCTCCTGTACTAAAGGAAGAATGGAGCAGATACTGTAGTCTCCATGTTGAAGGGTGGTACTCTGAGAAACTTGTTTAGACACTTCAGGTCTAAAATATGTCTGAAAGTTCCCTCTTTTTTGGGAACCATGAACAGATTGGAATAAAAACCTAGACCCTGGGGGGGCGGAGCCTACAGCTGTTGCGGGAGGTCATGTTTTGAAGGAGCTCCTGGCCTTCATTAGGTTTTAAAGAATTATTTACTATATAATTGGATCTCTATAACAAAGACTTCAACTACAATCTTCTGGTAAGCCCTGGGAGATTTTGGAAACCTATCCTGTAAAGCTAATCCTCCCTATGTTCTTCAGCTAAGCGGCGAGGGACAGACCGCATGGTAGTGAGAGCTGTGTCGTGTTTCTGTTTTCCTTCTCTGCTGGGGCTGCCGCACATTCCCCCCCCCAGGATTTGTAGGGTCCTGGGTTACAAGCAGCGAATGGTGCTGCTCTACATTCTTTACTAAAACCACATAAACATTTTTGAAAAGAACTGTGACTACAATACTAGTCTGAACAATGGCGACTACCGAATCCATTATATTAGAACTCAGCATGCTCCTGGACTTCCATCAGACAGCCTTTGCAGAAAGGCTTCACGAAGCCTGTAGCTCAATCCGGGAAGTCATATACAATAAGGGCAATGGAATTGCCTCAGATGGAGAGCCCTGTATGAGTGGTGACCCCCTGGGGCCCCGACACTCGCCATCCCTTAACTCTCACTACCGCGATGTGAAAGCAAGCCAACAAGCCTCATTGGAGTATTCACAAGCTGCAGGTATACTCCGGACCTCATTAGATCAGGCTGAGCAGGCCGGTTGCAGTTTGGCTACAGTTGCCCGGAGCACAGAGGTAAAACGCAGGCCTAAAGCATTATACACTGCTGAAACCACGGCACAGCTTGAGGCGAGTAAAATGAATAAGCAGCCCCAGACCTTAAAGAGTTCTGCAGAATCGGCTTACCGCTCTGATGAGGGTCCACCAGGGGACTCCGGACTTCAAGATGTAAGGTACTACAGAACAGACACTTTCATGCCGGGAAGTACTGAACATGTGTGGGACCTTTATTTATTAAAGCGCTACGTGGTAGAAACCGGGGACACTATGCAAACTTCCCTGAAAGCTTTTACCTCACCATCTACCGACCAGCCCGAAAAGGACTTTATGCATGCACGAAGAACACTGCTCCTAATCTTGCCTGACATACAGCTGACGCATGAACAGGTTCATTTACAAATAGAACAATTTATAGTAAAAGCTGGTGTAGGCTAGAAGATATGTTGCTACGTCATTGAACCCGGCTATCATACTAGTCGGCAGAGGTCTGTGGCCATAAAGATTATAGTCTTGGCCCTGTTTGCTTATTTTTAAAGTTAGCCCCTCGCATACCAGCCAATTGTGAGTTCCGGTGTGTGCAACTTTTGGGTTGGTTACTTGTTATGGTATGGCTGCCTAGATAAATGCTATATGCGGAGCTCTAATTTAGCACTGTTCTTATTTAAATATATAACCGTTCAACTTTACTCAGCACCTGTACTATTTGTGTAATAGATGTGTGCCAATGTTCTATTTGTCCCCTCTGAGGTTCATGTCTTTCCCTTTTGCCGTTGTATAGTTTAACAATGTTTTATGATCATGCTGTGCTTGCTGTGATGACATACATACTTGATAACACGGATGTAGTGGAGTTATATGACTGCTAGGATTTAGCTGGACATATCCTATAATATTTACTATATTTAAAGCTTAGCCAAACCCTAGATTAGTAAATCACGCTATTCATGTTACCTGTAGTTTATTTTTTTAGATGCCTATAATTAGCGCCCCTAGTTAATAACATATTGGCTACCCGAACAGGAGATCATTAGTCTCAGACACCTTATAGTGCAATCTACTTGAGCTTTATTGCATTTGTGTATCAAGCTTTACTCCTCATCCCCATACGAGTTCTAACCTAAAATGGCCACAGTGGACGTTGCGCGGTCAGTGGGCGGGTTGATGCGATGTTACCAGCAACTGCTTCTTGGGGCCCTGTTTTAATGTACATAGCTCAGGCTACCCTTCAAATGCACGGTTCCCCTCTATTGTTATTACCATTCCTGCCCACCCTATATACCTTTGCCCCTCATGATGGTCTCTATATCTTTGCTATATCTCGTTACTATTCAACAGAGACTATATACAATGTTTATTATTATTTCTTGCTTAGCTAGTGAACAACAGTACAACCAATTTCCAACATAAGGGACTTCTAGTTTATCATTCTGGGGCTCTGTAAATAAAAGTGAATGGGGCACCATACAGATATGTCATGGGTTGCTCATTATTAACCTTTCTGAATGCTAGTTATTTTTGAGGAGTACTGTATCCCAGTTACATTGGCACCTATTGATATCTATTATGCACCCATGTTAGGCAGCTGATATTCCATGTGTGTGAGGCAGGTTCCCATTGTTTGGCTAGTTTTGTTTTTGTGTCATTTTTACATTGTTATTCTAGAATGTGGTTTTTATTATTATAAGGTTCTATACTATATCAAGCCCAAAAGTGGCTAGAGACTCTAAATACTTACCTCCAATGTATATGTATGCTATATTATGGTCCAAGAGTGACCTACTAAACTTAGTGGAGGTCTATATATGTTCATAAAATGAGGTTACAGCTATCTTTTGCCATCCTTATTTTAAATACGTATGCAACGGTCTAGGTGCCTTTTTCTTTTCTCCTTTTTTCTTATATGATTGTACCATCATATTCCAATGTATATACCACTCCTGTTTTGGCAATTTTGCATATACTGTACATGTTTGCAATAACCTCAATAAAGAAAATTTAAAAAAAAAAAAAAAAAAAAAACCTAGACCCTGTTCCTGTACTGGATCTGGAAATATCACTCCCAGGGAGGAAGATCCTGTACACATTTCAAGAATGCCTCTCTTTTTATCTGGTCTGCAGATAATCTGGATAGGTGTAACCTGCCCCGGGGAGGAAAAGTCTTGAATTACAATTTGTAACCCTGAGATATTATGTCCACAGCCAGGGATCTGGAACATCTTGTATCCATGCTTGAGAAAATTGAGAATGTCTGCCCCCCCCCACTTTATCTGCACCCGGATCGGGGGCAAACCATTCATGCTGATTTAGAGTCAGCTGCTGGTTTCTTTGATTGTTTCCCCTTATTCCAAGACTGACTAGACTTCCAAGAAGGCTTGGACTGTTCCTGCTTGGAAGTAGAAGGGGAAGACTTTCCTCTGAAGTTACGAAAGGAACGAAAATTACTCTAACGTCCTTTCTGTCTATTCTTCTTGTCTTGTGGAAGAAAAGACCCTTTACCACCCGTGATATCAGAACTAATTTCTGTCAGACCGGATCCAAACAAGGTCTTACCCTTGTAAGTAATCGCCAAAAGCTTGGACTTAGATGAACCATCCGCTTACCGAGATTTCAGCAACGAGGCTGTGCGCGCTAGTACAGCGAAACCAGATATATTGGCTCCCAATTTAATAACCTGAATGGAAGCATCAGTAAGAAATGAATTGGCTAATGTAAGAGCCTTAATCCTGTCTTGCATCTCCATGAGAACAACTTCACAGCTAGCAATGAGTGCAATCTCTCCGGTCTCTGATCAGGAACTGAATAAGCGAGTCACGTGATCGGCAATGGAAGCTGCACTTCAGAGTGAAAGCACATGCTTCCAGCCAACAAAATGTTAAAATGAAAGCAAGCCATTTCCTATACATCAGAAACAGCGAAAGAGTCAACAATCTTGTGCTCTGATCACTGTCCTAACACAGATAAAGTATCAATACATAAAAGTTCACATAACCAATGAAACTACCGTGCCAAATAAAAATTAACCCCTGAGCCACCAGCAGAGTAAACACCCCATAAGGGAGATGTACTCTGTCTCTTGGTCACATACATTTTGAAAGTGCCTGCCCACTGCCAAAAATCATCCTAAACCTAGGATTTTTGTCTCACAATGTAATGCAGTACTTAGAATCTTGGCTCGTCCTTAACCCCTTAAGTGCCAACCTCCTAGCCTCAGAAGACAAAAAGGCACTTACCTGCACCTCTAGCTGTCTGTCAGGACAGCTCACTCAGTATGTAAGGATGCCACTCCTTATAGAGACCTGTGGAGAAAAGAAAGAACAGAGTAAACCTACTCTGGCTTTCTATACAAGGGCAGGAACCTGTTAGGAAAAAGTAACATGTAATATGGGTAGACTTGATGGGCCTTTTTGGTTCTTATCTACTGTCAAATTCTAGGTTTCAAAGGAAAACGCAGTGAGGCCCATCTCACAAGTTCCTAACTGCTTAAAAGCCACCGCTACCCTACTGAAGAGATTAACGTGGAGTACGGCTAGACCCAGACTTGAAAAGGAAAGATCAGAGTAAACCTACTCTGGCTATCTAAAGTAATTAAATCTTGCTTGAAGTAAAAGAAATCTAATTTTCCTCAGACACTAAAACTTTGCTTCCTCCATGCACCAAGGCAAAGAGAATGACTGGGGGTTGAGGGAAGGAGAGAGATACTTAAAGGGACATTATACACTAATTTTTTCTTTGCATAAATGTTTTATAGATTATCTATTTATATAGCCCATAAAGTTTTTTTTTTTTTAAATGTATAGTTTTGCTTATTTTTAAATAACATTGCTATGATTTTCAGACTCCTAACCAAGCCCCAAAGTTTTATGAGAATACTGTCAGCTACCTACTCCAGCTTGCTCCTGTTTGTGTAAAGGCTCTTTTAATATGCAAAAGAAGGGGGAGGGGGGAGTGTCTTATTTCCCACTTGCAGTGGGCTTTCCAGCTACCTTTTCAACAGAGCTAAACTGAAAGCTTCTAAGTAAGTTTTTAAACAGTTTTATACTGGATTTTTATATCAGTATCTGTGCATCCTATTTTTTATAGTAGTGTCTACTACATGCAGTTATATGAAAATGAGTGTATACTGTCCCTTTAACAGCTTGGGTGTGGTGCTCTTTGCCGCCTCCTGCTGGTCAGGAGTGATATTCCCAACAGTAAATGATGACTTTGTGGACTCCTATAAAATATTTTTATTTTATTCTAGTGAAGATCTTTTGCAGCACTCTGTGACTACAGTTTTCATAGTAAGTGCCTTACACATGATTACAGTGTTACTGTCCTGGTTTGTGCTAATAAGATCTCAGTCACCTCTTTTTTTAGTATAACCAGTGTTGCATAATTCCACTTACCTGCAGGCTTGTCACAGTGAAGTTAGCAATAAGTCTGATAACTTCAGGGTAATTTTCCACCTTCACCAGCTCTCCAAGCTGATAGTTACTCTTAAGACGAGCCAGCAACCGACAGAATTCGTGGTAATTATTGGGATCAGATAGGCTCTAAGAAAAAATGAGCACAGTTCTATTAATCTAAGACACTATTTATACATTTACATACAACAAGGAGCAAATCTGACTTCAGTCTAAATGCTAAGAGACACTAATAAGTTAAAGTGAACAACAAACTTTGATTAGCTACAAAAGATTAACCCCTTAACGACTAGCAACATACAGGCTACGTCTTTCTTTGGGGCTTTTTTTTTTGTAGTGCAGTCTCGGTGCATATTTCAGGAAGCCTGTGGGAGGGTGAAATAGGGCATTCTTGCTGCTGGCGGCGTGACACGCTATTATAGGCAGAAAGAAACCTTAACGATCAGCAACGTAAAGGGTACACCTTGGTCATTAAGCCAAGAGTTTAGACATTTCGATTTAAATGCACCTTTACTCAATTTATGTCTGTTAAATGTAGGTCGGTTTATTGAGATGCGTGATGTGCAGTTAAACATCCAGATGTGACCACTACATTCTTCACAAATTCACATAGAGTTCAAGTCCCACAACATGCAATTCCCACTATCAAGACACTTGTTAATTAAGAATGATCACATGCGTACAAGGAGGTAGAGGTACCTATGGCGATAAACATATCTTAGGAGCTTAATTTATTTATAGGATGCTGCCCACTCATTTTGGCCCACTATTGCATTTCATAGACACAAAACTTTCTCAATATATTTTAGTCTAGCCCTATGTAAAAGGACAATCCAATACCAAAATACATGCTAACCTTAGACATACACTTCAGCCTATAAAGAGGTACAAGGTACAGTAGGAGTAGATATGGTTGCAGGAGAGAGAGAGAGAGATAGAGAGAGAGATAGAGAAAGAGATACAGATGATAGAGATAGAGAAAAAGAAAGAGAAAAAGAAAGAGAAAAAGAAAGAAAGAGAGAGAGAGAGAAGCACTCTACAGCCAGTAATAAAAAAAAATAGCTTCAGTATCTTATCCTATGTAAAGACTACATACCTGGGGGTTTTCTAATATCCTCTTCACGCCATCTACAAGGTGTGAAAGGAACTTTGCTCTTTCAGCATTATTAAATAGGGATCGCCGTACAGAAGCAATCTGTACAAGGCAGGAAAGGACCTAGTAGAAGCCATGGAGAAGAACAGTTAAACCATACACATGGCATATATAATATTAAAAAAAGATAAATTATTCTTATTAATTGTATGGTTAATAGATTTACATACAGTCTATTAAATTAACTCACCAGTGGAGAAAAACTTGGGGGTATGGAATGGTAAAGGTCAAAGAAGAGTTGTAGTGTGGAGGAGTCCAAGAAGGCTGAGGGAAAAAAAAAACATGGTGGTGGTTACATGGACACGAATATGGAGCCCAAAACTTCTGAATTATCCTTTATTAGTAGACAGCCATGAAGTGCAGATATCAAATATGCATATATATGGAAAAATACCAATTAGGGCTGAAAGTTACTTGTTCAATAAATATAAAATATAGGAAAAGGTCTAATTTATTACTTCTCTGATTTAATTTCTTACTAGGCCAAAGCTAGTGGAAATGTCTAACACATCCACAGTATAATATATAACAAAGGTTTGTATTTTTGCACTCATATACAGTATAATATATTACAGTATATCCTATTTTAAAAATATTAATAAAAATAAAAGTTTAGACTTTACACTATATTGCTATACATAACACATTTCTCAGAAATGTGATGCAAAGGAAACTGAAAAATCCAATTGAACACTAAATGTTTTTTGTTTTCATATTTCATTTTTGTATGGGAAATTGTTTTTTTTTTGTTTGTTTTTTAAATGGACCAAAAGAATACATAAGGTTGCCCATATCTGTCCCCACATCAAGGTTCAACCAAAACCATTTTCTCTGTAAAGTTTCACAAATAAAAAAACACAAAAAAACATTTTTAAAAAATGCTTGCCTGATAAATTATTTGCTTTCAGAATGATGATGGTCCATTGTTCTCCATAACATACGAGATATATCCCCCGCCACTAGGAGGTCAAAAGCCCATACAAGAGCTTAAAATCCATCCCATCACTCTCTTAGTTTTACATATAGCTGAGTAGAGAATAGGAAAGAAAGGTAGGAAAGGCAAAGCAGGGTCTATAGAGATGTCATTGAAACTGTCGCTCAAAAATTGAAACAGGCGAGGGCTGTGGACCATCATCATTCCGAAAGAAAATAATTTAATCAGGTTAAGTATAAATGTTTTTTTCTATAAAATGTTGATGGTCCACAGTACTCCATAAAATATGGGATTAATACAAAAGCAGATGGTCTATATTCTTATTTAGCTGACACTGCGGCCTGAAGGACTTTCCTGCCAAAAGCTGCTTGCTAAAAAGCAAAACCTCAAAGCGATAAATTCTGCAAAATATAAGCAAATAAGACATGTTGCAGCTCTGCAAATCTGCTCCAAAGATGTATAATCTTTCAAAAACCCACAATGTTGCAATTGCTTTCGAAGAAAGATATGTCACGCTATTAGAAAGGTGACCTTCCCATGAATAATCCACCTCTCAGTTTTTCACATATGGTATCGTGACTGCCAATAGGGATCTAGAATTTCTCTCCGCTAAAGAGAGAGTAAAAGACACTTCGTTCACGGCCAGTGAAATGCTGTTAACCCAGTGATAATTTATGTAGGCCACCGCCATGATGTTGTCTGACTGGAAACAGATAACCTTTTCCTTCTTCAACAGAGGCCAGGGATGTCTAGCCCGAAGATCATTCGAAGTTCCAGAATGTTGATTGGTAACCTTGCCTCAAGGTGATACCAAACTTCTTGCAATCTTCGAGAAAACCACACCGCCCCCCAGAGTTTGTTTGTACAATAGGCCAAGACTAACGAAGGAAGGATGTCCCAAGGGACAAAAACATACTGTGTGTCCTTAAAGGGCAAGTAAACCCACCAAATAATGATATATAATTCTGCAAATAGTGCAAAATTATATAACATTTGCCTAGCGCCAGTTTAAATAAAGGAAAGAAGGGATATTTACCTACGAAAATTATTTTTACAGACCGCCGCTCCTGGCACTATTGAGCGGGTCCGTCTGTTTTTTTCCTAAGTGCATCGGGCACATTGTCTAGTCACAGCCGGCCCGATTGCGTCATTTAACTAAATGTAGCTCTCTCCTGCTCTGATCTGGTAGCAAGCTACATTTAGTTAAATGGCGTGATCGGCCCGGCTGTGACTAGACAGCGTGCCCGATACGCTTAGGAGAAAAAAACAGACCCGCTCAGTAGAGCCAAGAGCGGCGGTCTGTAAAAATAATTTTCATAGGCAAATATCTATTTTTTTCCTTTACTTAAGAAAGCTGGCGCTAAGCAAATGTTATATAATTCTGCACTATGTGCAGAATTATATAACATTATTTGGTGGGTTTACTGGCCCTTTAAGAAAAAGATGGGCTGTTAGAGAAATCCAAAGCAATCTGTGTGCCAAATGTAGATAATGCATTAACTACTGATGTAGCATAGTCATTATAGGGATTTCGAGTGAAGAGAGAGCTAAATAAACTGTGACTCAAGCAGCAACCAAAAGACCCACCGCCTCCATGCACTGAGATACCAATGGATGGAGCGCATTGTAGGAAGAGACACACCCTCAATCTTAATAACCCTAACATTAGATACTTGTAAATCCATGCCCAGAGTAGGCCGAGACTGCGTATACACACAAAGTAAATATACAAAGTTCATAGTTAATGAAAATATTCATAATTAATGCTCAATATCTGCATGATAAATGTATGTGCATACATATAAATCACTCATACAATGGAATAAAGATACCAATGGATCTTATATCTAAAGGATCTCTACATATAGCAAAATATTCATAATCAATGTCAGTATCTCCATGAAAGAACCTTTGTGTATATAAATTACACATAACATAGGTATAAAAGAGATACCAATAGACCTCATCTTTGAAGGATCTCCATTGTTGTATTCAAATACAGATATATCATGCAAACTGCAAAAGGTAATAAACATGCAGAGAACAATGAATGAAAAGATATATATCTAGAGGGGTATATACTATAAATTGTACACTAGCATAGTGCATGTAATGTCTTGCATCCACAGAGACAGGAGTTCTGCCTATGTAAAAAATATTATTTGTTTAAACAGAATAGTGTACAGAATCTGCATGATGCAACAGTATATAAAATGCAGACTAACATAAAAAAAACTATTTACATCCTCTGGTAATGATAGGAGTACAATCCTTAATTGACTTTGAATAAATATTAATAGCGCAGATAGTTATAATAAATGATAAAGACACCATATGTTAATATAATATGTGTAATTATATATTGTACTAAACATAACAAATTGGGTACACTGCAGATCACATATGAATGTGCTATGGTGAACAGCTGTCCAAGGACCTTAAAATAAAAAAAAAAACTTCTAGTTGAGATTAAGCATTACAGACTTTCTTGGGGAATATACACCATGGTGAGAGGGTCACCACATCTCAGATAGCATTAAGAACCAATTTTGAATTTATATATTTCTTCTTATATTGTTGCATATGTACATCTTAAGACATTGCTTACAGCACTACAGAGAATGGTTTACTCATATGTACACTAATTTAGGATGTAAATCTGATTAAGTCAAAGAATGTAACCATGAAAAAGTTAAAGTTTGTAACAGTTACTTGATCTTTAATAAAGCTATTTGAAACCTTAAAAAAAACAACCTTCTGAGAAGATATCAATGCTGAACCTAAGGTTATCAGCACAAGAAATATTTTGCACATTTACCACAGATGACCGTATTAAAAACCCAGATTTACGCTAATTCTTACTTAGTTTGGGGACAGCCATTAAAGGGACACTGAACCCAAATGTTTTCTTTCATGATTTAGATAGGGCACGAAATTTTAAGCAACTTTCTAATTTACTCCTATTATCAATTTTTCTTCATTCTCTTGGTATCTTTATTTGAAATGCAAGAATGTAAGCTTAGATTCCGGCCCATTTTTGGTGAACAACCTGGGTTGTCCATGCTGATTGGTGGTCAAATTCATCCACCAATAAAAAAGTGCTGCCCAGAGTTCTGAATAAAAAAAAAGCTTAGATGCCTTCTTTTTCAAATAAAGATAGCAAGAGAACAAAGAAAAATTAATAGGAGTAAATTAGAAAGTCGCATAAAATTGCATGCTCTATCTGAATCACAAAAGAAATCATTTGGGTTCAGTGTCCCTTTAAACAATTATTTTTAGCTTCAGGAGTAAAAAACAATTTAAGTAAGAATTTACCTGATAAATTCATTTCTTTCATGTTAGCAAGAGTCCATGAGCTAGTGACGTATGGGATATACAATCCTACCAGGAGGGGCAAAGTTTCCCAAACCTCAAAATGCCTATAAATACACCCCCCACCACACCCACAATTCAGTTTAACGAATAGCCAAGAAGTGGGGTGATAAGAAAGGAGCAAAAAGCATCAACAAGGAATTGGAATAATTGTGCTTTATACAAAAAATAATAACCACCATAAAAAGGGTGGGTCTCATGGACTCTTGCCAATATGAAAGAAATGAATTTATCAGGTAAATTCTTACATAAATTATGTTTTCATGTAATTGGCAAGAGTCCATGAGCTAGTGACGTATGGGATAGCAAATACCCAAGATGTGGAACTCCACGCAAGAGTCACTAGAGAGGGAGGGATAAAAATAAAGACAGCCAATTCCGCTGAAAAAATTAATCCACAACCCAAATCAAAAGTTTTAATCTTTAGAATGAAAAAAACTGAAATTATAAGCAGAAGAATCAAACTGAAACAGCTGCCGGAAGTACTTTTCTACCAAAAACTGCTTCTGAAGAAGAAAAAAAAACATAAAAATGGTAGAATTTAGTAAAAGTATGCAAAGAAGATCAAGTTGCTGCTTTGCAAATCTGATCAACAGAAGCTTCATTCTTAAAAGCCCAGGAAGTGGAAACTGACCTAGTAGAATGAGCCGTAATCCTCTGAGGCGGGATTCACCCGACTCCAAATAAGCATGATGAATCAAAAGCTTTAACCAAGATGCCAAAGAAATGGCATAAGCCTTCTGATCTTTCCTAGAACCAGAAAAGATAACAAATAGACTAGAAGTCTTCCTGAAATCTTTAGTAGCTTCAACATAATATTTCAAAGCTCTTACCACATCCAAAGAATGTAAAGATCTCTCCAGAGAATTCTTAGGACTAGGACACAAAGAAGGGACAACAATTTCTCTACTAATGTTGTTGGAATTCACAACTTTAGGTAAAAATTTAAACGAAGTCCGCAAAACCGCCTTATCCTGATGAAAAATCAGAAAAGGAGACTCACAAGAAAGAGCAGATAATTCAGAAACTCTTCTAGCAGAAGAGATGGCCAAAAGGAACAACACTTTCCAAGAAAGTAATTTAATGTCCAGAGAATGCATAGGCTCAAATTGAGGAGCCTGTAAAGCCTTCAAAACCAAATTAAGACTCCAAGGAGGAGAAATTGATTTAATGACAGGTTTGATACGAACTAAAGCCTGTACAAAACAATGAATATCAGGAAGTTTAGCAATTTTTCTGTGGAACAGAACAGAAAGAGCAGAGATTTGTCCTTTCAAGGAACTTGCAGACAAACCCTTATCTAAACCATCCTGAAGAAAATGTAAAATTCTAGGAATTCTAAAAGAATGCCAAGAGAATTTATGAGAAGAGCACCATGAGATGTAAGTCTTCCAAACTCGATAATAAATCTTTCTAGACACAGATTTACGAGCCTGCAACATAGTATTAATCACAGAGTCAGAGAAACCTCTATGACTAAGCATTAAGCGTTCAATTTCCATACCTTCAAATTTAATGATTTGAGATCCTGATGGAAAAACGGGTCTTGAGATAGAAGGTCTGGTCTTAACGGAAGTGGCCAAGGTTGGCAACTGGACATCCGAATAAGATCCACATACCAAAACCTGTGTGGCCATGCTGGAGCCACCAGCAGTACAAACGAACGCTCCATTATGATTTTGGAAATTACTCTTGGAAGAAGAACTAGAGGCGGAAAAATATAGGCAGGTTGATAACTCCAAGGAAGTGTCATGCATCCACTGCTTCCGCCTGAGGATCCCTGGACCTGGACAGATACTTGGGAAGTTTCCTGTTTAGATGAGAAGCCATCAGATCTATTTCTGGAAGCCCCCACATCTGAACAATCTTAAAAAACACATCTGGGTGAAGAGACCATTCTACCGGATGTAAAGTCTGGCGACTGAGATAATCCGCTTCCCAATTGTCTATACCTGGGATATGGACCGCAGAAATTAGACAGAAGCTGGATTCCGCCCAAGCAAGTATCCGAGATACTTCTTTCATAGCTTGAGTCCCACCCTGATGATTGACATATGCCACGGTTGTGACATTGTCTGTCTGAAAACAAATAAACGGTTCTCTCTTTAGTAGAGGCCAAAACTGAAGAGCTCTGTGAATCGCACAGAGTTCCAAAATATTGATTGGTATTCTCGCCTCTTGAGATTTCCAAATCCCCTGCGCTGTCAGAGATCCCCAGACAGCTCCCCAACCTGAAAGACTTGCATCTGTTGTGATCACAGTCCAGGTTGGACGAACAAAAGAAGCCCCTTGAACTAAATGATGGTAATCTAACCACCAAGTCAGAGATAGTCGAACATTGGGATTTAAGGATATTAATTGTGATATCTTTGTATAATCCCTGCACCACTGGTTCAGCATACAAAGCTGAAGGGGTCTCATGTGAAAACGAGCAAAGGGGATCGCGTCCGATGCTGCAGTCATGAGACCTAATTCCTCCATGCACATAGCTACTGAAGGGAATGATTGAAACTGAAGGTTCCGACAAGCTGCAACCAATTTCAGACGTCTCGTGTCTGTTAGAGACAAAGTCATGGATACTGAATCTATTTGGAAACCTAAAAAGGTTACCCTTGTCTGAGGAATCAAAGAACTCTTTGGTAAATTGATCCTCCAACCATGTCTTTGAAGAAACAACACTAGCTGATTCGTGTGAGATTCTGCAGAACGTAAAGACTGAGCAAGTACCAAGATATCATCCAAATAAGGAAATACCGCAATACCCCGCTCTCTGATTACAGAGAGTAGGGCACCGAGAAGCTTTGAAAAGATCCTTGGAGCTGTCGCTAGGCCAAAAGGAAGAGCAACAAATTGGTAATGCTTGTCTAGAAAAGAGAATCTCAGGAACTGATAGTGATCTGGATGAATCAGAATATGAAGATATGCATCCTGTAAGTCTATTGTGGACATATAATGCCCTTGCTGAACAAAAGGCAGAATAGTCCTTAGTCACAATTTTGAATGTTGGTATTCTTACAGAACGATTCAAAATTTTTAGATCCAGAACTGGTCTGAAAGAATTCTCCTTCTTTGGGACAATGAACAGATTTGAATAAAACCCCTGACCCGGTTCCTGAAAAGGAACCGGCACAATTACCCCAGATAACTCCAAGTCTGAAACACACTTCAGGAAAGCATGAGCTTTCTCTGGGTTCACTGGAATGCGTGAGAGAAACAAACTTCTCACAGGCGGTCTTACTTTGAAACCTATTCTGTACCCCTGAGAGACAATGTTCTGAATCCAATGATTTTGGACTGAATTGATCCAAACATCCTTGAAAAATCTTAGTCTGCCCCCTTCCAGCTGAGCTGGAATGAAGGCCGCACCTTCATGCGGACTTGGGGGCTGATTTAGATCTTTTAAATGGCTTGGATTTATTCCAGACTGAAGAAGGCTTCCAATTGGAAACCATTCCCTTAAGGGAAGGATTAGGTTTCTGTTCCTTATTTTGTCAAAAGGAACGAAAATGGTTAATAGCCTTAAATTTACCCTTAGATTTTTTTATCCTGAGGCAAAAAAAAACCCTTCCCCCCCAGTGACAGTTGAAATAATTGAATCCAACTTAGAACCAAATAATTTATTACCTTGGAAAGAAAGGGATAGCAACGTTGATTTAGAAGTCATATCAGCATTCCAAGATTTAAGCCATAAAGCTCTTCAAGCTAAAATAGCTAAAGACATATCTAACATCAATTCTGATGATATAAAAAAATGGCATCACAAATGAAATTATTAGCATGTTGAATTAACAATGTTATACACATTATGATCTGGTACTTGTTGCGCTAAGGATTCCAACCAAAAAGTTGAAGCAGCTTCAACATCAGCCAAAGTAATAGCAGGCCTAAGAAGATGACCTGAACATAAATAAGCCTTCCTTAGATAAGATTCAAGCTTCCTATCTAAAGGATCTTTAAAAGAAGTACTATCTGCCGCAGGAATAGTAGTACGCTTAGCAAGAGTAGATATGGCCCCATCAACTTTGGGGATCTTTTCCCAAAACTCCAATCTATCAGTTGGCAAAGGATACAGTTTCTTAAACCTGGAAGGAGTAAAAGAAGTACCCAATTTATTCCATTCCCTTGAAATAACATCTGAAATAGCATCAGGAACTGGAAACACCTCAGGAATAACTACATGACGTTTAAAAACCAAATTTAAACGTTTACTAGTTTTAATATCAAGAGGACTAGTCTCCTCCATATCTAATGCAATCAACACCTCTTTTAAAAAGGAACGAATATACTCCATTTTAAATAAATATGAAGATTTGTCAGTGTCAATATCTGAGGCAGAATCTTCTGAACCAGATAGATCCTCATCAGAGATAGATAAATCAGAATGTTGTCGGTCATTTAAAAATTCAGTTTTAAAAGACCTTTTACGTTTATTAGAAGGCGGTATGGCAGACAAAGCCTTCTGAAAGGAATTAGAAAAAAATTCTCTCAAATTAACAGGAATATTCTGAGCATTAGATGTTGAAGGACCAGCAACAGGTAATGAACTACTACTAATGGAAATATTGTCTGCATGTAAAAGTTTGTCATGACAACTATCACAAACTAAAGCCGGAGGAACAGTTACCACAAGTTTACAACAAATGCACTTAGCTTTGGTAGAACCGACATCAGGCAGCAGGATTCCAGTAGTAGATTCTGAGACAGGGTCGGATTGAGACATCTTGCAATACGTAAGAGAAAAAACATATAAAGCAAAATTATCAATTTCCTTATATGACAGTCTCAGGAATGGGAAAGAAATGTAAACAAAATAGGCCTCTGGAAACCAGAAGCAAAAAGAAATGAAGACTTAAATAATGTAAAAGAGTTTGGCGCCAAGTACGACGCCCACAACTGACAAAATATTTTTTGGCGCCAAAAACGTCTGCAACAAACACGAGCGTCATAGATGACGCAACCTCGTGAAAAAACTCGGCGCCAACTAAGACACCGGAAACGACAAAATTACGTCAACAAACGTAATTCTCACGCAAAAAAAGTCTTGCGCCAAGAATGACGCAATAAATGATAGCATTTTGCGCTCCCGTGAGCCTAACAGCCCGCAATTTAGACAAGAAAGTCAATTTGAAAACTTCAGGTAAGAATTTTTTTTTTTTTTTTATATTATGCATTTCCCAAATATGAAACTGACAGTCTGCAAAAAACAGAATTTATGTTTACCTGATAAATTTCTTTCTCCAACGGTGTGTCCGGTCCACGGCGTCATCCTTACTTGTGGGATATTCTCTTCCCCAACAGGAAATGGCAAAGAGCCCAGCAAAGCTGGTCACATGATCCCTCCTAGGCTCCGCCTACCCCAGTCATTCGACCGACGTTAAGGAGGAATATTTGCATAGGAGAAACCATATGGTACCGTGGTGACTGTAGTTAAAGAAAATAAATTATCAGACCTGATTAAAAAAAAAAAAACCAGGGCGGGCCGTGGACCGGACACACCGTTGGAGAAAGAAATTTATCAGGTAAACATAAATTCTGTTTTCTCCAACATAGGTGTGTCCGGTCCACGGCGTCATCCTTACTTGTGGGAACCAATACCAAAGCTTTAGGACACGGATGAAGGGAGGGAGCAAATCAGGTCACCTAAATGGAAGGCACCACGGCTTGCAAAACCCTTCTCCCAAAAATAGCCTCAGAAGAAGCAAAAGTATCAAACTTGTAAAATTTGGTAAAAGTGTGCAGTGAAGACCAAGTCGCTGCCCTACATATCTGATCAATAGAAGCCTCGTTCTTGAAGGCCCATGTGGAAGCCACAGCCCTAGTGGAGTGAGCTGTGATTCTTTCAGGAGGCTGCCGTCCGGCAGTCTCATAAGCCAATCGGATAATGCTTTTAAAATATCAACGGAATGTAAGGGTTCAAACGGAACCCCCTGAAGA
The DNA here is from genome assembly GCF_027579735.1 of Bombina bombina. Classification (NCBI taxonomy): domain Eukaryota; kingdom Metazoa; phylum Chordata; class Amphibia; order Anura; family Bombinatoridae; genus Bombina; species Bombina bombina. Next base: position 733,229,002 of record NC_069504.1, on the reverse strand, counting down.
ACTGAAAGAACTAGGTTGAGACTCCAAGTAGGAGTCAAAAATTTTGTAAACAGGCTTGATTCTAACCAGAGCCTGAACAAAGGCTAGAACATCTGGCACAGCTGCCAGCTTTTTGTGAAGTAACACGGACAAGGCAGAAATCTGTCCCATCAAGGAACTTGCAGATAATCCTTTTTCCAATCCTTCTCGAAGGAAGGATAGACTCTTAGGAATCTTAACCTTGTCCCAAGGGAATCCTGCAGATTCACACCAACAGATATACCAAATTATGTGGTAATTTTTCTGGTTACAGGCTTTCAGGCCTGAACAAGAGTATTAATAACAGAATCTGAGAACCCTCGCTTTGATAAGATCAAGCGTTCAATCTCCAAGCAGTCAGCTGGAGTGGGTCGAACGGACCTAGAACAAGAAGGTCTCGTCTCAAAGGTAGCTTCCTCAAAAACAGTGCCTGCCGATATAATCATATCAAAATACCCAGAATAAATGATTCCTCAAGGCTAAATATGTGTTAATAATGAATCGATTTAGCCCAGAAAAAGTCTACAGTCTTAATAAGCCCTTGTGAAGCCCTTATTTACTATCTTAATAAAAATGGCTTACCGGATCCCATAGGGAAAATGACAGCTTCCAGCATTACATCGTCTTGTTAGAATGTGTCATACCTCAAGCAGCAAGAGACTGCACACTGTTCCCCCAACTGAAGTTAATTGCTCTCAACAGTCCTGTGTGGAACAGCCATGGATTTTAGTTACGGTTGCTAAAATCATTTTCCTCATACAAACAGAATTCTTCATCTCTTTTCTGTTTCTGAGTAAATAGTACATACCAGCACTATTTGAAAATAACAAACTCTTGATTGAATAATGAAAAACTACAGTTAAACACTAAAAAACTCTAAGCCATCTCCGTGGAGATGTTGCCTGTACAACGGCAAAGAGAATGACTGGGGTAGGCGGAGCCTAGGAGGGATCATGTGACCAGCTTTGCTGGGCTCTTTGCCATTTCCTGTTGGGGAAGAGAATATCCCACAAGTAAGGATGACGCCGTGGACCGGACACACCTATGTTGGAGAAAGGAAATATACTGATGAACCTGAATCATTGCAAATATAAGAATAAACATATATTTAGAACTTTAAATATAAAGTGCCAAACCATAGCGGAGAGTGTCTTAAATAAAAGAAACATACTTGCCAAAAGACACTCATCTACATAAAGTAGATAGCCAAACCAGTACTGAAACGAGAATCAGCAGAGGTAATGGTATATAAGATTATATAGTCTATCTGAAAAGGGAGGTAGGAGATGAATCTCTACGACCGATAACAGAGAACCTATGAAATAGATCCCCGTTAGGATGACCATTGTATTAAATAGGTAATACTCCCTTCACATCCCTCTGTCATTCACTGCACTCTGAGAGGAACCGGGCTTCAAAAAGCTGAGAAGCGAATATCAACGTAGAAATCTAGCACAAACTTACTTCACCACCTCCATAGGAGGCAAAGTTTGTAAAACTGAATTGTAAGTGTGGTGGGGGGTGTATTTATAGGCATTTTGAGGTTTGGGAAACTTTGCCCCTCCTGGTAGGATTGTATATCCCATACGTCACTAGCTCATGGACTCTTGCCAATTACATGAAAGACACAATAGTATTCCCCATGTGTCAAGAATAGGGAACATTTCCTCTGAACAGTAGACTATTGCGGATTATAAGTATGCAAAATATGAGGTATACAATTCTCGCAGATTTGAGTAACCTGCCATACTAGAACATCTTTGCAAAATAAACATATATATGTATATAGAGGGATATCTTTAAGTGACTCCTCTATGGAAATATCAGTGGGACAGAAATATTTTGTTCCATGTTTGTAATTTTATAACAGTATATAATGAAACCTTACATAGTAAACAGTACAGAGAAAACCTGTTAGAGAGCCCTCTACAATATAAAAAACAGTGCCTCAGACACTTACACAATATCCCAATGTAATCAGTTTTATAGCCCCCAGAAATAATAAGATGCCCATACGTACCCCATGGTATCTCCTGTTTGGGTACTCACCCGTTTCCTAGGATTGGCAGGCACTAAAAATCTGATTATAATCTGTTTAGAAGTAAGTCCCAACGGCTCCGGATTGACAAAGAAAACCCCGGGAAAACTGAGGGGGTGGAGCTACCGCCGTGAGTAAAGCCGGTGATTTTGTATAATGGAAAAAAAAACACTTTGTTTGTGAATAAAATATAGTGCACGAAGCAAAAAAAAAAAAAACCTGTCAAAATGTGTTCCCCAGCCTAAGCGGAACCTGCACTACAGAACTCTTAAAGGGCCATACACATAATTTTGTAAATTGCTAAAATAAAAATCCCTAAAGCTGTCAATGGGTTAAAAGAGTCAGAGGCGTCACTAATAAATGTTCTGAATGCTAGTAGAACTGTGAGGGACATGATATGGACAAAAAAAAATTGTCATGTGGGGAGCAGGTTAAGTCCCCTGGCTATGCTGTACCTGAGATCTATGGGGTTAAATCAAACTGTGCTGTATAACATGCTCTTTGAATGTCAACTTGTACATGCGTCTATTTCAGAGGTCTCATAATGAGGTAAAACTATAGAAACTCACACAGCAACATATAATTGCTCTGTCAGGCAATTTTGCCTATGTACTTACCTTTGTATTTGACAAAGCGAATATGGTTAATAATACTTATCTTTATGTGTCACTATAAGTAATACTAGTGAAATTATCACTCTAAAGATGCTGATAAAAGGGCAAGATTACTATGCTCTGATGGATAACTTTATTTATGTATTTATACATCATATTATACATTTTTAGAAGTAGCTTAAAAAGTGCTTTTAACAAATCAGCACTGGCAACAAAAAGCCATCCTAGATTCTATATCCTAGAGCTAAATACAGCATTTCATGTATTGTTCCATGCATAAGTGTTTATCGATAATATTATCAGGGACACTATGTAAAGTCACATAATATCAGGTCCGAACATATAATAGGTATTAGTGTTTATTTTTACAATAAATATATATTATGGGCTTATAGTCATTTCTCAAGTACCGTGGATACATAGCAAAGGGTTAAATTAATCACAATAATCCACACCTCTGTGCGGATCAATGAGGGAATTTTATTGATGAATAAACCAATCAGTAAGCAGGATTTTAATTTTAATTAACCAATCCTAGTAGAGAAGGTCTTTTAAAAAGGTTGTGTATGCATTACTTACATTAAGCTATAACTACGGCTAATGCAAACGCGTTAGCACAATGGACATTGCATGCGCTACTTACTGATGGAATGTGGTTACGTTTGTAACTTTTTATCCAGCTGTACTCAATAAATGTTATGTTTTATTTAAACGGAAGAACTGGTGCTCCTGATTTGTGCTAATACTTCAATACGTTGTACCTGTGTCAGAGTACCTACAAATCTGGCCTGTGTAAAGGCACTTACCTTATGCAGCACACCTCCACTGGCTTACCAGGCATGACAATGTTAATACAGCTGCAGCAGTATACAGTAGAGAACCCATCCAGTGTAGGTATAGAATACAGAGTAGGAAATACTGGAGTCCCACAGAGGGGAGGCTAGGGACGAGTCCCTGCGATGCCTGTGGGTAGTTATGGCTGAGAGTCCCGTTCGGGAAATGCTGTGCACATAACAGGGTGTTCCTGTGTCCCTGTATCATTCAGCTGCTGTGAGTTTTTTCTTTTTTTTCTTTCTCCTTTGTAAACTATACTCATCAGGGAATCTGGGTCTCACATAGGTCTAAGCTCCCAATTTGTAATCCATAAGCAAATAGCTGGAACAACCTCTATACTCAACCATCTCCTATGAAGCCAAGAACAAAACTAAGAGAGAGATGGGAGAGTTTTAAAGATCTTGTATGGTTCTTGACCTCCTCCTAGCCATGGAAAATATACCCCATACGTTATGGATGACTGTGGACCATCATTTTACGAAAGAAAAACAAAAAACTTATACCACCAATATGAGTCTACATAGTGTGCGAGTGTGTGTGTGTGTGTATGTATGTATGTATGTATGTATGTATGTATGTATGTATGTATGTATGTATGTATGTATGTATGTATGTATATATATATATATATATATATATATATTTATATATATATATATATATATATATATATATATATATATATATATATATATATATATATATATAAACCTACATACAGTTCCAAGCATGAATTGTTTCAGGGAGAACAATCCCCTTCTGAAGGTTCAGAAGAAGGGGATCGTAATCCCCGAAACGTCAACACACACACACACACACACATAACATAATTTATGTAAGAACTTACCTGATAAATTAATTTCTTTCATATTAGCAAGAGTCCATGAGCTAGTGACGTATGAGATATACATTCCTACCAGGAGGGGCAAAGTTTCCCAAACCTCAAAATGCCTATAAATACACCCCTCACCACACCCACAAATCAGTTTAACGCATAGCCAAGAAGTGGGGTGATAAGACAAAAGTGCGAAAGCATAAAAAATAAGGAATTGGAATAATTGTGCTTTATACAAAAAAATCATAACCACCACAAAAAGGGTGGGCCTCATGGACTCTTGCTAATATGAAAGAAATTAATTTATCAGGTAAGTTCTAACATAAATTATGTTTTCTTTCATGTAATTAGCAAGAGTCCATGAGCTAGTGACGTATGGGATAATGACTACCTAAGATGTGGATCTTCCACGCAAGAGTCACTAGAGAGGGAGGGATAAAATAAAGACAGCCAATTCCACTGAAAATAATCCACACCCAAAATAAAGTTTAAATCTTATAATGAAAAAAACTGAAATTATAAGCAGAAGAATCAAACTGAAACAGCTGCCTGAAGTACTTTTCTACCAAAAACTGCTTCAGAAGAAGAAAACACATCAAAATGGTAGAATTTAGTAAAAGTATGCAAAGAAGACCAAGTTGCTGCTTTGCAAATCTGATCAACCGAAGCTTCATTCCTAAACGCCCAGGAAGTAGAAACTGACCTAGTAGAATGAGCTGTAATCCTTTGAGGCGGAGTTTTACCCGACTCGACATAAGCATGATGAATTAAAGATTTCAACCAAGATGCCAAAGAAATGGCAGAGGCCTTCTGACCTTTCCTAGAACCGGAAAAGATAACAAATAGACTAGAAGTCTTTCGGAAATTCTTAGTAGCCTCAACATAATATTTCAAAGCTCTAACTACATCCAAAGAATGCAATGATCTCTCCTTAGAATTCTTAGGATTAGGACATAATGAAGGAACCACAATTTCTCTGCTAATGTTGTTAGAATTCACAACCTTAGGTAAAAATGTAAAAGAAGTTCGCAACACCGCCTTATCCTGATGAAAAATCAGAAAAGGAGACTCACAAGAAAGAGCAGATAATTCAGAAACTCTTCTAGCAGAAGAGATGGCCAAAAGAAACAAAACTTTCCAAGAAAGTAATTTAATGTCCAATGAATGCATAGGTTCAAACGGAGGAGCTTGAAGAGCCCCCAGAACCAAATTCAAACTCCAAGGAGGAGAAATTGACTTAACAGGTTTTATACGAACCAAAGCTTGTACAAAACAATGAATATCAGGAAGATTAGCAATCTTTCTGTGAAAAAGAACAGAAAGAGCAGAGATTTGTCCTTTCAAGGAACTTGCAGACAAACCTTTATCCAAACCATCCTGAAGAAACTGTAAAATTCTCGGAATTCTAAAAGAATGCCAGGAAAAATGATGAGAAAGACACCAAGAAATATAAGACTTCCAGACTCGATAATATATCTTCCTAGATACAGATTTACGAGCCTGTAACATAGTATTAATCACAGAGTCAGAGACACCTCTTTGACTAAGAATCAAGCGTTCAATCTCCATACCTTTAAATTTAAGGATTTGAGATCCTGATGGAAAAAAGGACCTTGCGACAAAAGGTCTGGTCTTAACGGAAGAGTCCATGGTTGTCAAGAAGCCATCGGGACAAGATCCGCATACCAAAACCTGTGAGGCCATGCTGGAGCCACCAGCAGAACAAACGAGCATTCCTTCAGAATCTTGGAGATTACTCTTGGAAGAAGAACTAGAGGCGGAAAGATATAGGCAGGATGATACTTCCAAGGAAGTGACAATGCATCCACTGCTTCCGCCTGAGGATCCCTGGATCTGGACAGATACCTGGGAAGTTTCTTGTTTAGATGAGAAGCCATCAGATCTATTTCTGGAAGTCCCCACATTTGAACAATCTGAAGAAATACCTCTGGGTGAAGAGACCATTCGCCCGGATGTAACGTTTGGCGACTGAGATAATCCGCTTCCCAATTGTCTATACCTGGGATATGAACCGCAGAAATTAGACAGGAGCTGGATTCCGCCCATACCAGTATCCGAGATACTTCTTTCATAGCCAGAGGACTGTGAGTCCCTCCTTGATGATTGCTATATGCCACAGTTGTGACATTGTCTGTCTGAAAACAAATGAACGATTCTCTCTTTAGAAGAGGCCATGACTGAAGAGCTCTGAAAATTGCACGGAGTTCCAAAATATTGATTGGTAATCTCACCTCCTGAGATTCCCAAACCCCTTGTGCTGTCAGAGACCCCCAAACAGCTCCCCAACCTGTCAGACTTGCATCTGTTGAAATTACAGTCCAGGTCGGAAGAACAAAATAAGCCCCCTGAATTAAACGATGGTAATCTGTCCACCACGTCAGAGAGTGTCGTACAATCGGTTTTAAAGATATTAATTGAGATATCTTTGTGTAATCCCTGCACCACTGGTTCAGCATACAGAGCTGAAGAGGTCGCATGTGAAAACGAGTAAATGGGATCGCGTCCGATGCAGCAGTCATAAGACCTAGAATTTCCATGCATAAGGCTACCGAAGGGAATGATTGAGACTGAAGGTTTCGACAAGCTGAGATCAATTTTAGACGTCTCTTGTCTGTCAGAGACAGAGTCATGGACACTGAATCTATCTGGAAACCTAAAAAGGTTACCCTTGTCTGAGGAATCAATGAACTTTTCGGTAAATTGATCCTCCAACCATGATCTCGAAGAAACAATACAAGTCGATTCGTATGAGATTCTGCTAAATGTGAAGACTGAGCAAGTACCAAGATATCGTCCAAATAAGGAAATACCACAATACCCTGTTCTCTGATTACAGACAGAAGGGCACCGAGAACCTTTGTAAAAATTCTTGGAGCTGTTGCTAGGCCAAACGGCAGAGCCACAAACTGGTAATGCTTGTCTAGGAAAGAGAATCTCAGAAACTGATAGTGATCTGGATGAATCGGAATATGCAGATATGCATCCTGTAAATCTATTGTGGACATATAATGCCGTTGCTGAACAAAAGGCAGGATAGTCCTTATAGTTACCATTTTGAATGTTGGTATCCTTACATAACGATTCAATACTTTTAGATCCAGAACTGGTCTGAAGGAATTCTCCTTCTTTGGTACAATGAAGAGATTTGAATAAAACCCCAGCCCCTGTTCCAGAACTGGAACTGGCATAATTACTCCAGCCAACTCTAGATCTGAAACACATTTCAGAAATGCTTGAGCCTTCGCTGGATTTACTGGGACATGGGAAAGAAAAAATCTCTTTGCAGGAGGCCTTATCTTGAAGCCAATTCTGTACCCTTCTGAAACAATGTTCTGAATCCAAAGATTGTGAATTGAATTGATCCAAATTTCTTTGAAAAATCGTAATCTGCCCCCTACCAGCTGGACTGGAATGAGGGCCGCACCTTCATGTGGACTTGGGAGCTGGCTTTGGTTTTCTAAAAGGCTTGGATTTATTCCAGACTGGAGATGGTTTCCAAACTGATACCGCTCCTGTGGGTGAAGGATCAGGCTTTTGTTCCTTGTGACGAAAGGAACGAAAACGATTATTAGATCTAAATTTACCTCTAGATTTTTTTATCCTGTGGTAAAAAAGTTCCTTTCCCTCCAGTAACAGTTGAGATAATAGAATCCAACTGAGAACCAAATAATGTATTACCCTGGAAAGAAAGGGAAAGCAAAGTTGACTTAGAAGACATATCAGCATTCCAAGTTTTAAGCCATAAAGCTCTTCTAGCTAAAATAGCTAGAGACATATACCTGACATCAACTCTAATGATATCAAAGATGGCATCACAAATAAAGTTATTAGCATGTTGAAGAAGATTAACAATGCTATGAGAATTATGATCGGTTACTTGTTGCGCTAAAGCTTCTAACCAAAAAGTTGAAGCTGCAGCAACATCCGCTAAAGATATAGCAGGTCTAAGAAGATTACCTGAACATAAGTAAGCTTTTCTTAGAAAGGATTCAATTTTCCTATCTAAAGGATCCTTAAAGGAAGTACTATCTGCCGTAGGAATAGTAGTACGTTTAGCAAGAGTGGAGATCAGCCCCATCAACCTTAGGGATTTTGTCCCAAAACTCTAATCTGTCAGATGGCACAGGATAGAATTGCTTAAAACGTTTAGAAGGAGTAAATGAATTACCCAAATTATTCCATTCCCTGGAGATTACTTCAGAAATAGCATCAGGGACAGGAAAAACTTCTGGAATAACTACAGGAGATTTAAAAACCTTATTTAAACGTTTAGATTTAGTATCAAGAGGACCAGAATCCTCTATTTCTAATGCAATTAAGACTTCTTTAAGTAAAGAACGAATAAATTCCATTTTGAATAAATATGAAGATCTATCAGCATCAATCTCTGAAACAGAATCCTCTGAACCAGAGGAATCATTATCAGAAACAGAATGATGATGTTCATTTAAAAATTCATCTGAAAAATGAGAAGTTTTAAAAGACCTTTTACGTTTACTAGAAGGAGGAATAACAGACATAGCCTTCTTAATGGATTTAGAAACAAAATCTCTTATGTTAACAGGAACACTCTGAGTATTAGATGTTGATGGAACAGCAACAGGTAATGTAACATTGCTAAAGGAAATATTATCTGCATTAACAAGTTTGTCATGACATTCATTACAAACAACAGCTGGAGGAACAGATACCACAAGTTTACAGCAGATACACTTAACTTTGGTAGATTCAGCACCAGGCAGCGACTTTCCAGAAGTATCTTCTGACTCAGGGTCAATCTGGGACATCTTGCAATATGTAATAGAAAAAACAACATATAAAGCAAAATTGATCAAATTCCTTAAATGACAGTTTCAGGAATGGGAAAAAATGCCAGAGAACAAGCTTCTAGCAACCAGAAGCAATAAATAATGAGACTTAAATAATGTGGAGACAAAAGTGACGCCCATATTTTTTAGCGCCAAAAAAGACGCCCACATTATTTGGCGCCAAAAATGACGCCACATCCGGAACGCCGACACTTTTGGCGCAAAAAAACGTCAAAAAATTACGCAACTTCCGGCGACACGTATGACGCCGGAAACAAAAAATAATTTTTTGCGCCAAAAAAGTCCGCGCCAAGAATGACACAATAAAATGAAGCATTTTCAGCCCCCGCGAGCCTAACAGCCCACAGGGAAAAAAGTCAAATTTTTAAGGTAAGAAAAAAATGATTTATTCATATGCATTATCCCAAATATGAAACTGACTGTCTGCAATAAGGAACGTAGAACATCCTGAGTCAAGGCAAATAAATGTTTGAACACATATATTTAGAACTTTATAGCTTAGAGTGTCACAGAAAATAAGACTTACTTACCCCAGGACACTCATCTACATGTAGTAGAAAGCCAAACCAGTACTGAAACGAGAATCAGTAGAGGTAATGGTATATATAAGAGTATATCGTCGATCTGAAAAGGGAGGTAAGAGATAAATCTGTACGACCGATAACTGAGAACCTATGAAATAAGACTCCGTAGAAGGAGATCATTGAATTCAAATAGGCAATACTCTCCTCACATCCCTCTGACATTCACTGCACACTGAGAGGAAAACCGGGCTCCAACCTGCTGCGGAGCGCATATCAACGTAGAATCTAGCACAAACTTACTTCACCACCTCCATAGGAGGCAAAGTTTGTAAAACTGATTTGTGGGTGTGGTGAGGGGTGTATTTATAGGCATTTTGAGGTTTGGGAAACTTTGCCCCTCCTGGTAGGAATGTATATCCCATACGTCACTAGCTCATGGACTCTTGTTAATTACATGAAAGAAATATATATATATATATATATATTCATTAAAATTATGATGGAGATTAAAAACCTCTATGTCTCAAAAGTAAATCAATAAAAAACAAATTTCATTAGGAAATTAGCACATCTAGGCAAGTATCCCCGCTTGCTTTTCCCCAGTAAAACACCATATACATTATTAACAATGCACAAGAGGATTCTAGGTAAGATATGCATATTAGATATGCAAAATCTCAGACTTAAGGTTAATGCAGCAAATACAGAAATCACTGCTAGATAGCCCGTTTCGTTCTCATTAGAAACTCTTCAGTAGCATTGGTAATAATGAATATGGTGTTTTACTGGGGAAAAGCAAGCAGGGATACTTGCCTAGATGTGCTAATTTCCTATGCAAATTTTTTTTTATTGATTTACTTTTGAGACAGATTAAACCCTAAAATGAGCTTTACCTAAGCAGCAATCAGAAATCTATCTGCTACTGAAGAGTTCAAATAAGAACAAAGCGGCTGTCTAGCAGTGATTTCTGTATTTGCTGCATTAACCCTATTAAGGGAATCGCTGTATTAAAAAACAGTATTTGAAGCATATCTTACCCAGAATCCTCATGTGCATTGGTAATAATGTATATGGTGTTTAAATGGGGACAAGCAAGCAGGGATACTTGCCTAGATGTGCTAATTTACTATGCAATTTTTTGTGTATGTATATATATATATATATATATATATATATATATACACACACACTTGAAAAGCTCTGTGTGCAAGGTCGCTATGGAAATTAGCAAAAATTATAAGGTGCCAGTTGCACATCCCTCAGTGAGCTATGTGCACTTGCCCAACCTGCCCTCTCACCTGAGCGCCAGCTAGTTGGAATCTGCACTGTGCACAGGTCATCGGAGGATTCATCCGTAGAGGTGCCAATGAAATCAAAGTTTAGACAATTGTGAGTGAGTTTGAGGAGTTGCATGAGGAGATCCTGTTCAGCCACATCAGAGAGGAGTAGAGTTTTTACTGAAGCCTGGAAGATGGAGAGTGCACGTTACTGTACCTCATTTCTAAAACTTTATAAAGACATAATTCACATCTTGCACAAAAAAATATTTTATTTATATATATATATATATATATATATATATATATATATATATATATATATATATATATATATATATATATATACACACACACACACACACACACACACATACACACACACATATACATACATATATACACACACATACATATATACATATATTTTTGTGTGTGTGGGTGATATGGAAAAGCGCTGAATACTTTCACATAAAATAATAAGAGAAACAAGATTTAAAAAAACTATTTAGTGTAGTAGTTTGTAGAAGTTATGCACAATCAAAGTTAATCACAATCCAGAATGCTCACCTTGGTATAACCCATCAACATGAGGAATATAAAAACCCCAGGGGGAGACACTGAGAAGGGAGCCTTGCAGTGTAGAGCTCATCACAAGATCTGTTTTAAAGTTACTTTTGCAAATTGATCCTTTAACTTGATATGGGAACACATTTCAGTTACCACATAGTAGAACATCATATATGGAGATATGAATATTTTGAAACATTAACTAACTACATTTTGATCACTTTGTGGGAAATATGACTTTTTCATATCTTTAAAGGGCAAGTCAACCCAAAAACTATTATTACTTATTTCGATTTTGTAATTAACGCTTTTTACATCAATCTGTAGCTCATTTGTGATGTACATATACTTTACTGGTAAAAACACTTACTTGTACCCCTCCGGACATTTTGAAATGGTCATCTGACCTCTCCTTTTCCTGATGTCACCCTAACTGACTTTTCAGCTCAAACTAAGTGATCTGTGATCAAGTGCACGTATTTCGCGCATGTGCAATGTGTGGTTTTTGTCTAGAGTCATTTTGCAAAATACGTGCACGATCGACACGGATATTGAATTTCGAACCCAGCAAGGAAATTTCTGTATTTTCATTTAAAAAAAAACATAATTTATGTAAGAACTTACCTGATGATATCATTTATTTCATAGTAGCAAGAGTCCATGAGCTAGTGACGTATGGGATATACATTCCTACAAGAAGGGGACAAAGTTTCCCAAACCTCAAAATGCCTATAAATACACCTCCCACCTCATTCATACCTCAGTTTAACGTTTAGCCAAGAAGTGAGGTGTAAAAAAAGGAGTAATGAAAGAAATTAATTTATCAGGTAAGTTCTTACATAAATTATGTTTTCTTTCATGTAAGTGACAAGAGTCCATGAGCTAGTGACGTATGAGATATAATACCCAAGATGTGGAAGTCCACGAGTCACTAGAGAGGGAGGGATAAATTAAAAACAGCTATTTTGGCTGAGAAATGAAATGCAATTAATCTTAATTTTCTTTAAAAATTCATAAGCAAAACTCAAAACAAAGGCATTAGAATTAAACTGAGACAACCGCCTGAAGCAAATACATCAAAATGGTAAAATTTTGTAAAAGTATGCAAAGAAGACCAAGTTGCTGCTTTGCAAATTTGAACAACTGAAGCTTCATTCTTAAGAGCCCAAGAAGTGGCAACTGATCTAGTAGAATGAGCTGTAATTCTCTGAGATGGAGACTGCCCCGCCTTCAAATAAGCTTTGTGAATCATAAGTCTCAACCAAGAAGCCAGATAAATAGCAGAAGCTTTCTGACCTTTCCTGGAGCCAGAAAAAAATAAGTCTTTCTGAATTCTTTAGTAGCCTCAACATAATATTTCAAAACTCTTACCACATCCAAATAATGTAAAGACCTTTCAACAGTATTCTTAGGATTAGGACACAAAGAAGGAACAACAATTTCTCTATTGATGTTGTTAGAATTCACAACTTTAGGCAAAAATTTAAATGAAGTCCGCAAAACAGCTTTATCTTGATGGAAAATCAGATAAGGAGACTCACAAGAGACAGCAGACAATTCAGAAACTCATCTAGCAGAAGAGATAGCCAAAAGAAATAATAATTTCCAAGAAAGCAATTTAATGTCCAGATAATGCACAGGCTCAAAGGAGGAGTCTGTAAAGTCTTCAAAACCAAATTGAGACTCCAAGGAGGAGAAATAGATTTAATAACAGGTTTGATATGAATCAAAGGCTGAACAAAAAAGTGAATGTCAGGAAGTTTAGCAATCTTTATATGAAATAAAACGAAAGAGCAGAAATTTGTCCTTTCAAAGTATTTGCAGACAAACCCTTATCCAAACCATCCTGAAGAAACTGTAAAATCCTAGGAATTCTAAAAGAATGCCAAGAATAATCATGAATTGAACACCATGAAATATAGGTTTTCCAAACCTGATAATACATTTTCCTTGAAACAGACTTATGAGCCTGTATCATAGTGCTAATAAGTCAGAGAAACCTCTATGACTAAGCACTAAGCGTTCAATTTCCATGACATCAAATTTAGAGATTTGAGATCCTGATGGAAAAACGGCCCCTGAGACAGAAGGTCTGGCCTTAAAGGAAGTGGCCAAGGCTGGCAACTGGACATCCTGACAAGGCCCGCATACCAAACCTGAGAGGCCAAGTTGGTGCTATCAGAAACACATAAGACCGTTCCATTATGATCTTGTAGATCACCCTTGGAAGAAGAACCAGAGGCGGAAAAATCTAAGCAGGCTGGTAAAACCACGGAACTGCTAGAGCATCCACCATCTCCACCTGAGGATCCTTGGACCTGGAAAGGTATCATGGAAGCTTCTTGTTCAGACGTGAGGCAATCAGATCTATTTCTGGAGGACCCCACATCTGTACCAATTGAAAAAACACATCTGGATGTAGAGACCACTTTCCCAGATGTAAAGTCTGACGACTGAGATAATCTGCTTCACAATTTTCTACTCCTGGGATATGAATCGCAGAAATTTGAAAAGAGTTGGATTCCGCCCAAGAAAGTATCAGAGATACTTCTTTCATTCCTGAAGGACTGTGAGCCCCCCCTTGATGATTGACACACTGTATTGACATTGTCTGTTTGAAATAAAATATAAAGATCTCTCTTCAATAGAGGCCAAGTCTGAAGAGCTCTGAAAATAGCACAGAGTTCTAAAATATTAATTGGTAACCTCGCCTCCTGAGGTTCCCAAACCCACTGTGCTGTCAGAGACCCCCAGACAGCTCCCCAACCTGAAAGACTTGCATCTGTTGTGATCACAGTCCAGTAAGGACAAACAAAGGAGGCCCCTTGAACAATAAGGTGATGGTTTAACCACCAAGTCAGAGAGTGTTGAATGTTGGGATTTAAGTATATCAACTGTGATATCTGAGTATAATCCCTGCACCATTGGTGCCACATGCAAAGCTGAAGAGGTCTCATATGAAAACGAATAAAGGGGATCGTGTCTGATGCTGCAGTCATGAGACCTAAAACTTCCATGCACATGGCCACTGAAGGGAATGATAGAGACTGAAGGTTTAGACAAGCTAAAACTAACTTCATTCGTCTCTTGTCTGTCAAAGAAAGAATCATGGACACTGAATCTTTGTCTGAGGAATCAATTAACGTTTTTGTAAATTGATCCTCCAACCATGTTTTTGAAGAAACCACACAAGTTGTTTTGTGTGAGATTCTGCTAAATAAAAAGATTGAGCTAGTACCAAGATATCGTCCAAATAAGGAAACACTGCAATACCCTGCTCTCTGATTATAGATAGAAGGGCACCGAGAACCTTTGAAAAGATTTTTGGAGCTGTCGCTAGGCCAAATGGAAGAGCGTCAAATTGGTAATACTTGTCTAGAAAGGAGAATCTCATAAACCGATAGTGGTCTGGATGAATCGGAATTTGAAGATAAGCGTCCTGAAAGTCTATTGTGGACATGAAATGACCTTGCTGAACAAAAGGCAGAATAGTCCTTATAGTCACCATCTTGAAAGTTGGGACTCTTACAAAACCATTCAGAGTTTTCAGATCCAGAATTGGTCTGAATGAATTTTCCTTCTTTGGAACAATGAACAGATTTGAATAAAAACCCAAACCCTGTTGAGGAATTGGAACAATCACCCTTGAAAGCTCTAGATCTGCAATACACTTCAGAAAAGCCTGAGCCTTCACAGGGTTTGTTGAAACAAGGGAAACAAAGAATCTTCCCATGGGAGGTCTTATTATATTTTGGAAAGAATTTGCTCAAATGTCTTGAAACAATTTCAATCTGCCCCCCACCAGTTGAACTGGTTTGAGGGCCACACCTTCATGCAGTCTTAGGGGCTGTATTTGGTTTCTTATAAGGCTTGGATTTATTCAAATTTGTGGATGGTCTCCAATTGGAACCAGAGGCCATAGGGGAAGGAGTGTTTTTTTGTTCTTTAATCTGATGAAAGGAACTAAAACAATTGGGAGCATTAAATTTACCCTTAGATTTTTTATCTTGGGGCAGAAAAACTCCCTTACCCCCAGTGATAGTTGAGATAATAGAATCCAATTGAGAATCAAATAAATTATTACCTTGAAAAGATAGAGATAGTAATCTAGATTTAGACACCATATCAGCATTCCATGATTTAAGCCATAAAGCTCTTCTAGATAGAATAGAAAATGACAAAGATTTGATATTAATCTTATTAATGTTGAAGTAAAAGACAACTCAGGATCTGATAACTGCTGTGCTAGGCTGTCCAACCAAAAAGTTGAAGCAGCAGCAACATCAGCTATAGAAATAGCAGGTCTAAGAATATAGCCAGTATGTGAATATGCCTTCCTAAGATAAGATTCAACTTTCCTAAGGGATCCTTAAAAGAAGTACTATATTCCATAGGAATAGTATTAAGTTTGGCAAGAGTAGAAATAGCGCTATCAACCTTAGGGACTTTTTCCCAAAGTTCTAAATTGGACACAGGTAAAGGATACCATTTTTTAAACCTAGAAGAAGGATTAAAAAAAGGACCAGGCTTAGACCATTCCTTAGTAATCATATTAGAGAAAGCATCTGGAATAGGAAAAACTTCAGGAGCAACCTCAGAAGTCTTAAAACCAGAATTCAAACGTTTGCTATTCTTGTTATCAAGAGGACTAGATTCCTCAATACCCAAAGTAAACAATACTTCCTTAACAAAGAACAAATATATTCAATCTTAAAAAGAAAGGTTGATTTATCAATTTCAGTGTCTGAAGAAGGATCCTATGAGCCAGAGAAAGCCTCATCAGCAGAAAATACTTCAGTATGCTGTTGATCAATACATACTTCATCAGATTTAAGGAGAGACCTTTTACGTTTATTTGAAGGCGGAATAGTCATAGCCTTCTCTATAGCTGCAGCAATATAACCTTTTATATCTACAGGAATATCATGTACATTAGACTGTGTAGATGTATTTGTACTTATGAGAAATTATTTCATGCTGATAATGTTTCTATAACAAGTGCCACATATTTGAGCTGAAGAAGGAAGATCAGCTAATTTACAACATACACACTTAGTTTTGGTAGATTTGTTTTTCAGGCAACTTGGTTCCTACAGTAACATCAGAGGCAGGATCAGTTTAAGACATCCAAAAAAATGTAAAAAAAAAAAGAAAAAGAAAAAGAAAAAATAACATTTAAACAAAATATCCAATTTCCTCAAAATAGCAGTTTCAGAAATGGGAAAAAATGCTTCTGAAAAAAATACTTATATGCAAAACAAAAGCAAACATCATAACCCTCTGTAACAAATGAGAGCAGAGAGCAAAAGAGGGAGAGACTTAATCTAAAAAATGTTGACACTAACAAAGATGACGCAAATGCCGAGAAAAAAAAATTTTTGGCGCCAAGGTTAACAGGAAAGGACAAAAAATTGCGTTAGCAAAGATGCAAGAAATGACGTGACTCGTGTCACAACAAACGCAACCACCGCGCCAAAAATATTTGCACCAAGAATGACGCAATAATAGAAGCATTTTGCGTCATTGCGAGCCTAATTTGCCCGCGAAAATTTGAAAAAAACAAGTCCGAAGTTACAACTAGCTGGAACAGGTAAGAAAAAATTACAAAATTTCTCCCAAAACATAATTTTCCATGCTGAAACTGTTAGACTGCAAAGGGAAAAAAAATAACTGACTAATTGTAAATATATGCAATATATATTAAAACTTTAAAATAAAGTGCCAAACATAGCTGAGAGTGTCTTAAAAAAAGATATATACTTACCTGAAGACACCCATCCACATATAGCAGACAGCCAAACCAGTACTGAAACATATCAGCAGAGCTAATGGTAGCTAATGGTAGAGAAGTATAATGTCGATCTGTAAAGGGAGGTGGCAGATAAATCCCCACGACCGAATTTACAGAAAGCCTTAGAATAGATTTCCCATAGGTGAAAACATGGCATCATCAGGCAATACTCCCTTCACATCCCTCAGACAAACACTCTACTTTGAGAGGAATTGGGCTTCAAAATGCTTAGAAGCGCCTTTCACAGAAGAAATCAAGCACGACTTGCTTCACCATCCTACAAAGAAGGCAAAGTTTGTAAAACTGAGGTATGAGTGAGGGGGGGGGGGGGGGAGGTGTATTTATAGGCATTTTCAGGTTTGGGAAACTTTGCCCCCTCCTGGTAGGAATGTATATACCATACGTCACTAGCTCATGGACTCTTGCCACTTATGAAAGAAACTAAATTTATGCTTACCTGATAAAAATTTTTTTTCCTGGCATGGAGAGTCCACAAATCCATTCTAATTATTAGTGGGAATTCAACTCCTGGCCACCAGGAGGAGACAAAGAACACCCCAGCAAAGCTTTAAGTATTCTCACTTCCAACAATCCCCCAGACATTCAGGCGAAGGAATATGGAAGAGAAGAGGACACAAAGGGTATAGAGGTGTCTGAAGTTTAGAAATGACAGAAACTTACGAAGCCGTCAAAAATGGCATAAGGGCGCGTTGTGAAGTCTCCATGCCAGGAAAGAAAAGAATTTATCAGTTAAGCATAAATTTTGTTTTCTTTCCAATGGCATGGAGAGTCCACAAATCCATTCTAATTACTAGTGGGAACCAATACCCAAGCTAGAGTGGAAAGGGAGGGAGAAATAAAACAGGCGGACCTAAACTAAGGGCACCACCACCTAAAAAACTCCCCAAGAGAACCTCAGCTGAGGAAAAAGATCTTGAATTAGAAATTCAAAGAAGGTATGAAACAAAAACCAAGTGGTCATCTTGCAAACTTACTCCACAGAAGCCTTAACCTAAAAAGCCCGGAAGAATAAACAGCCCTATTTAAAGGAGTCGAAATCCTCTCAGGAGTTCGATGTCCAGCACCCCTTAGAGTGAGTCACAAAATGTTCCTTCTGAGAAGGATCAGGACAGAACGTTGAATGACAATATCCCGATTGTTTGGTATGAACGCCTTATCAGGATGGAAAAAAACAATATATAACAAACAGAATGCATAGGCTCAAACGGAGTCCGCTGCAGAACCTGAAGAACAAAAGAAAAGCTCCAAGAAAGAGTGTCCTGAATAAAAGCAGGTCCGATCCTGACCCAGACCAGAATAAAGGACCTGAACGTCCGGACACCTGACAGACACTAAATAAACAGAACAAAAAAGGCAGAAAACGGGCTCTTCATGAAACTGACTGACCAACCCTCCTCCAGACCCTCCTGGAGAAAGGACAGATAGAAGAACTGCACTCAACCCCCAGAGAGACGTACTAGAAAAATATGAGCGCCAAACCCTATGGTAAAGCTTGTGAGGCACTGGTCTACAAGCTTGGAGCAAGGAGACAATCCTATCCGGTAAAACTTTGTCTTGTTAAGACGAAGCTAGCAACCTCCCCGTAGGTAGCACCAGAGAATCTAGGAATGGAGTAGAAAAAAGACCCTGAAGTAGAAGGTCATTCCTCAGCGGAAACTTCCACGGAGGAGAAAACGACATCTCCACAAGGTCCGTAGACCAACTCCTGCGAGGCCAAGCAGAGACAATTAGAAACACCAACGCCTGCACCTGTTTGATACAGTCATCCACTGAACAAGAAGGGCAAACAGAGGAAATAGGATTCAGACGAAAATGCTAGGGCATTCACCCAAAGCTGACTGCAGAGTCCTTGATCTAGATCCATATCTGGGAAGCTTGGAGAATAGACGAGAAGTCATCATTCCAATTTCGAAAACTACCCCCTGAGGAATATCCCAAGATGATAGCCCAGTCCCCTGGGAGAAAAGTCTGCTTGCTCAAAAATCTACCTCCCAGACATCCCTACCTGATGATGTGAAAACCAGCAAGAGACAGAAGAGAAATTCCTTCCATCGAAGGATTCGAGACACCTCCTAATCGTCAAGGAACTACTATAACCTTCCCTGAGGGTTGCTATAAACCATCGAAGAGATGTAGCCCGATTGAAACCTGATAAACCGAACCAAACTCTGATGGTTCCAAGCAATCCAAACCTGAAGAGATTTATCAACTTTTAAGATATAAGGAGGACAGAATCTTCTGAATCCTGATACCCAGATTTCTCGAGGAAGAACAACTGCTTCCCAGACGGAAACATCTGTAGTCACAACCTCCCATGTTGGTCTCAAGAAGCATGCACCTTTGGACCTGAGGAACAGAGAAAGTCAGAAGGACAGAAGGACTCTGGTCAGGAGGATTAGGACTGTCCTAAAAATCTCCGCGCTCCATTGGCAGAACATGCATAACTGTAAAGATCTCAGATCTCAGCAAAAGGAATAATGTCCAAGGATTCCACCCTGAAACCAATGACTTCCATACTCTGCGTCCAGAGAAGGAGACTCCACAATTCCTTAAGGTCTGGCTATTGCCAAAGGAGCCTCTAGAACCTAAGGATTTATGGGACTGAGGCTAGGCCGAAAGGCAGGGCTACAATAGGAAATTTTAAGGGAGACATCCGATATACATCAGAGCGCTAAGAACACTTCATATGAAAAACTAAAATACAGAGATTTATTTTAAAGGTCCCCAGGTTCCTTTCCTAAAGGGAAAAAAGGTGACAAAACCAAACGTGCTTGAGCCTTCTACTTAGAGGAAACCCGCATTAACCCTTGGAGCCTCCGCTGTGGAACAGGCACAGCATCCCAGGTCTGCCAGATTGAGACACCCTCCGGTAGGGACCTGAGAAAAAGACAGGCAGAGTAAACAACTCTGGAGAATTATAAAAACGAATAGCGACTTCCGGTGGGCGGCGTTCCAAGATGGCTACTAACTAATGTAGCTGTGTCTAAGTTGCTACCCATTAAGTTGTTTGGTGGTCATATCTTCAGCCATCCGTATATTTGTGTCTGGGAACTTTTTAGGATCAAGGATAACCACGCTGTATAATGTTTTCCATAGTTTGCAACTTTTTATATCCTGACAAGATGGAACATATTACTGCTAACCTAACTGAACTGCTCCCACCTTTATTTGACTACCTATCTGCAACAATAGGGGAACTTCTAAATGAAGTCTAACTGTATAAGAAACCACATGGCTTAAGACTGACCTCTGCCGGTGCAACATTCGTTAACACTGGAGTAACAATGGAGACAGCCTCTGATCGATCTCTCCTAATACCAGCAGCCATGGGATCTGTTAATGCTCCAACAAGCTTTTTCTTCACACCTACTACATCTGACCACTTGAAGATCAAAGCGATGGATAAGAAATTGGACCTTCCTTGCCCTGTTGTGGAAAATATCTGCCTTGGAGCTATAATGTGAAACTGTCATAATGGTGTCCTTTGAATATGGAGACGTTTATTTTGAAGATAACTGCGTACCAGGCCGACATGCTTTCCTGCACAAATAATGTAATGGAATCCAAGGTTCAAAAAGAACAAATTGGGTAGGAGTTGGAGATAGAATTAACCGTGTGACATCCTTAACTTCAAGATATCTGCTATCGTGTAGGCAAAACAAAGCGATCAATGGTCTTAACTTTTTCTGGGCTCTGAGACATAGGAGAGGTGTCGGCTAAGTGGACATATTCTGGACCTGACTGGCTGGTTGGAATAGCCTCATTATTATAATAGAATATTTCTGCTGCATGGTTAATTTACAAATCCGCTGCACTTTAACCGTTATGTTGATGGCAACGTTTTGTCATGTTATAGATTTCCTAAATGTGTTCTCTGGACTGGTTCTTAGTCATGGCCCCATTGGCTACTTGGTTTGTAGAGAAGAAGAAAAAAAAAGACATTTTTTTAATCTGGCCCCATCATAGTAGGGGTTGGATGAACACCCTCTGCAAATGTTCCTAATGGCACTTTAACAACATAAGCTTACAAAGTTCGGATATTCCGGTATTCTCAGATCAGCTTACAACATCTGTCGTCATTCTCTTACATAGACTGAACGCATATGTATGTTTTTCCATACTCTAACAATGCACTAATTGATGTAGAACTAAATCAGTGGGAAATATGAAAATTTAAATATTACTGCCCGGATGTCAAACAGGCATTTAGCACATGTTTATTTGCCTGCTCCTTAACTAGAGTTACTATTTTATACCTTATCGTTAAATGGATGCAACTCTTGTATTCTGACATTAAATGTCTGTTCTAGTCTTGTATAATATCAAGACTATAGGCAGGGGAATATACCTTTTAAAACTTTAATTTACTTCTGCTGATTTCTCTATTTTAATTTACTTTTCATGGTCTTACCTGAAAAACCTATATTGTATACTAATTGTAGTTCTATATTGTTTAATTACTCATGACTCATCCTATTTTACTTAGAATCTTCCCTGGGTGTGCATTCATGTGACAGGTGAAGCTACCCATTTACAAAGGCTTCAGTTAATAGGCTTGGGTTTGTTATAGATTTTTATAACGCACTTTCTAACCTTGCTATGTATTGCTAAATTAAGTCTATTATTTATATCCTTATGGATATCTTGCATAACCCTACTGAAACTGCGCAGTTTCATGAATCGCACGCAGCTTTCTTATTTCTATAGTACGGCACAGACTGTAGTTTAGTTTATCACGACTCTGCAACTCTTTCTGCTTTATCATACTGTTAAAATTAAAATATCTTATGGTCACTTTCTTTAACCATATCATTGATGTCTGTTAAATCTGCCAAAGAAACTGCAAACCTAGATAGTATCACTATAATGACAATGATGTTCTGTTTTGTTGTCTTATGTTTTGTTTTATTTTGTTATTATAAAATTAAGAAGCATAGGTTCAACATGAAGTGGTACTCAACTAATTTTGATATATCTCTCAAGGCATGGATTATTTTATATAGTACAAATATTCTGAATTCATAGTTGTGAAGTCCATATATACTCAAGAGTAGCCTGTATTCTAGTTAATCACCCTTGGGATCAATCTGTATTGTGAATAGAAATTACCGTCTTTGTTTGTATTTAACAAAACCAACTGTACCACCCCACTAATAGTGTATTTATATTCAACATGTAGCACTTATTCCATAATGTGAATTGTAATGTCGTAATTATACTTTGTAGGTGCGCACATTTAATCTCTTGTACCTATGTTTCTTTAATAAAAAAGAATAAAAAAAAAAAAAAGGAATAGCATAAAATGTCAGAGGAGAAGCCAGAAAAAAACCTGCTGACTTCCAACACCATAACTCATATAATAGGAGTACTAGGACACCCCAGAATCACTATCCTAGTGAGCACTAAAACTACTCATTAAAGGATAAATAAAAGATACATTTCAAAGCACAATGTTGAAGCATTGCATATTCAAAAGAATGATGCAACCACCATGGCTACATTATGAAGACAATTTAAAATAGGAACAGATCTCCTAAGCATAACGCCTTCTCATAAGAGAATAAAACATGGCGTCCTATCTACAATAGATAAGAAGAAGCCAGCTCCTTAGTATCCAAAGAACACTCAGGAATGAAATTATCATCAATTCGGACCATACAAGGAAACAAAGGGTATAAGAATAAAATCTCCACAATAAGGGGGGAGTGGACAAGCCGTCGCCACTAGCAGTCATGAATTCTAGCAGCTCAGTATGCGACTTTAGTTATATGCCCAATATTTCTCAGCTAACACTTTGCACAATAATATAACTGGAGGTATATGCTAAGAAGAAGCTCTGGAGCCAGCAGACACCTCTTTCTACCTTGATCCAGCCCTCAGAAAAATTGACCGAGACTGCTGGCGGCGACCTACACCAGATCATAAATACTCCCCCCCCGGTCAGAGTTCGGGCCGGGTAAGAGCAGTTTCTGCCTGCTAGTGTACATTAACTGCAGCGACTCACCAAGAAGTCTGTGCTTTTGCGAGACATGGAGATTGCTTTACTATCATTATTAAATGATCTGAGTGACTTGCTGGATACTCGCTTTGCTCAGCTATCTCAACATTTGGCTGATTATGTCAGCACAGAGGGGCATGATCACAATTCTCAAGATGGCGATTTACTTTCATTGCCTTCAGATGTTGAAAGCTTGACGCCTAGAAATACTCCTGAGATGAATGCAACCCCGAATCAGTTGGCGCGGGAGGTAGCTGCACTTAAGACTCCAAGTCGGATATGTGAGCATTATCTTAACCATGCCGAGCGGGAAGCAGAGTGAGGCCAAGGAAGATCATATCCAGAGGCGGTGGAGTTCCTCGAGTGAGATTCGATATTTCACAGTAGGTGGGAAGGAGCAGCTTGGAGCCATCAATTTCGCAATGGGGTTTTCTTTCAGTTCGACATTACCCTTATTGGAACGGAAAGACTATGTATCTTCCTCCTGTCTAAGTCTACTCAAGGTTCCACTAGTGCCACATCATGGAGTAAGGTGTTTCCTTGGGGGTCAATCAAATCTCAAGACCGGTGTGGGGTAGTCTCCTGGGAGAAATAAGATGCCATAGAGTGTCTAAAGCATATATATGTGGCTATTCTTATGAACACTTGGATGAACGCTAAGGGGTAAAAAGAGATCTGTGTGATTATTAGACAAATGACTGTTCTTAGGGGGATACGTGACAAAGCATTACTAATAGTATTGAACTCTTAAATCCTTTACATTTTTGTATTTATGCAGTTAATAATATCAGTTGCTTACATAAAAGATTGGGATACGGGACTTAGTGATCCTTTTCCTAAGATTAAAATGTATTGCCTAACTAATTTAGCTCCTTACAGGAGGGTTTGCTTAGAACAGTCTTATATGTGTGTTGTACTTTCCCTTTTTGCTTCACACCTAAGACATATATTTCACTAGCACAGTCTATGTCTTAGGCACTAATTGAGAACATACATAGGATCTGTTTTTCACTGTACAGGTCTTCTCTCTCTGTTATTGCTGTTTTGACTATTGAAGTCATATGACCTGTTAGATTTCAACTGTGTATGTATATGTATATATATATATATATATATATATATATATACACATATATACACACACACACATTATGTTTGTGCTCTTAATACACGGTAATGCAAAGAGTGGTACAAAACAGAGGTACTTCAACATTATATTATAGTTCTATGGTAACATGGGAGGAAAACCCCTTCACTTAGATCACAGAAGCCGATCTAGGTAAATTCCCTACGCTAACTGTCTCTATTTCAGTTAATTCCTTATTAGTAGTTATTCTTAGTACTGTGTAACCTGTGCCCTTTGTCCGACAGGGGGAACAGGGATGGCTGAGTGCACCTTTAGATTATTTAACTAATCTGTCACTAGTTATTTAGCTATAAATAGCAGCAACCTGTCTGCCTGCGGCCGAGGCAGCAGGAGGCTAGTTTACTTGTAGACTGTTCTAAATGATCATATACGCTGTGATATAACAGCTCAGTTACTAAGAAGGAATCTGGCTTCATTAGATTGCTTGACCAGACAACCCCATCTATACATATTGTAGCACACCATATTTGATTAGCCGGAGATCCACATACGTGTTATCTTTATTACCTATATATCTATAATGTGGAGGTGAGGTGTATGTGTGTACCTCCTCCTTAAAGGTGTATTTATCCACTTAAGAGGTCGATATAATGTACTGAATAGAGTTACCCTGAATGTAGTTACATGGAATTGCCCTCAACGAACATTTTGTTCAGGTAGCTTGGTTCTCACAGCTATTTATCTTGTAGTATTCGAATTTTAGTGATATTAGTATTTAGTAATTACACTGAACACTCAGCTTCTCCGTAGCTCCCCAGTTCAGACTGTCATAACGTTTGCATTTACTGCTGCTAATGTTTAGATACCTTTGAACAGTGATCTAAGTACAGAGGTTAATCTTTACTTTATATAATAAGACCCAAAAGTGGTCTTATCAATTGCTAACTTCCTCTTTCTTGAGCCATCTGAATAGTCAGATCCAAGAGTGATCTTCTAAATACGGAGAGGAACATTTACTAGAGAAAATATATTAGTTAAGAACTTTATGCTATGCTACCACGTTAGCTATTGACAGAATATAAATTATGTGCCATGGTCCAAAAGTGACCGTATATCACTATAGGCTTTTCACCTCCAGCCATCCAAGATATAGTCCATCGGTTCACTAGTAGCCCATATATTATTGGGGAGGTTCATAAAATTTTACACCATTCTAACGTACCTCCGTCAATACTGGATGGTACGAAAGGGTCCAAGGGGGACCTATGAATAGCATAGGAGGTCTCTATAAATATATAAAAGGAGGTTTATGGTATATTTGGCTAAAATTCCTAGGCTTACAGGTTGTTATTTGAATTTGTTTGTATTATTGTACTTTTATAAATCAATGTTGTATATTTTCTCATTCTAGCACAAAAAATGTTATTATACCTGTTCATATCGTAGTGTGGCAAATTATATTTGTAAGGTACATTTCGCTACAAACCTCAATAAAATAAAAATTATTTTTAAAAAAAAAAATCTCCTCAATAAGAGAGAGTAGTAGATATTCAAGATCCCCAGATCACCAAAGAAATATATAAGATATATTTATCATAATGGTCAAAAATGTAATGACCGAGACATTTCAGAAATCGCTTCCATAAAGAGATTATAAAATTGGGTTATAAACTCATATAGATAAAATAGGGTCACAAGTGACTCCCTACATTTGTAAATAGCACCTTGACATGCAAAAGATTATAGTAAATGTATTAACTGTCCTAAGATCACTAAGAAAAAGATAAAGAAACACAATACAATACAGCCACAGACAATAGATGAATCACCTCAATATGAGAGAGATTAATATATAGAGGCCCCCCCCCCAAGGCAGAACATGCAGTGATCTGAGATGTCATCGCAGAAAAAAAAGGACACATGCAGGAACTGTCAACGATTTAACTTTGCAGCGCTGCTCCACATTTGGCTGTTCTCTTCAGAGGCATGCTCTGGCTGCACTGTGTAAGTTTTGCTTATCACAGTGCATCCAAGTGCTGTTTTAAGAGAACAGTCAAATATGCAGTAGCTATGCAAAGCAGCAGTGCATTTATTGTTTTCTAGCTCAAACCCAACCCTTAGCCTTTCTTAGTCTGCAAAGCTGTTTTTTTCTGAATCTAAGACGTTCTTATGAGCAATGCACAATTTTATTACTACATTTCTATGTTGGACTAAGAGAAAAGGAAACTAATTTATTCAAGAGACATTTTTACAATTTCTTTTGTCTGCATCTAAATTTGCAATACAATTTTCAACTATTGCACTATATAATAAAACTTTAAAAATTACTTTATCCTCCAGTTAACCAACACATTGCAATTGAACTGGTGCTTTAGTGTAACTGCCTAATTTAAAATTGAATTCTATTTAAAATTTTGATCTGCAGCAAATTTTTCACTAAAAAAACATCCCAGAAAGTGAAAAAAAGTTCTGCCTCTGGGTAGAGCCCTATAGATAATATAGGAGAAAACATGTCACAGACATAGATAAATCACCTCAATAGGAGAGATTAATATATGGAACCCCTATAGATTATTAGACATTAGTAAAAATCACCATAATATGAGAAAGATTAATAAATAAAGAGTCCATACGGACAACATAGGAAATACATGTCATAGACGTTAGGAAAAATCACCTCAGTATGAGAGAGATTAATATAACTAGCTCCTATAGATAATATAGAATACATGCCACAGACAATATAAAACAACATATTAGTGCTAAAAGAGCGCTAAAATAAATACGTATATAATACCGGGATACACACGTCACAGATATTGAAAAAATATCAGATACCTTGGACAATACATGCTGAATAGAAAATTCACAATAAAGTATAAATATATGTTGCAACTAAAGGATAAAGAAAATCCTGGACAGAGAGAATCTTATTATTAGAAAACTAAAAATGAAGATAATCCCACAAGGAAACTGAAGATAATCCCACAAGGAAGCAGAAAAGCATGTAAAGCCCTAGAGAAGGGATACATCTCAGATAATTCTTTCAATAAACAAAAGAAAGATAATCTAAGTCGGAAAAGCACCAAAAACCCTTACATAAAAGTAATGCCCAAGTTTAGACGGCAATAAAACTTATTTGAATAACAGGCAAAGAGTATATGACTACATACTGTATACGTAAATCTTCCCATCAGAAAACAAGATGAAACAAAACTTATGTTTACCAGATAAATTCCTTTCTTTCCTGGAACAGAGAGTCCACGACTTCATTCCTTAGTGTTGGGAAATACAACACCTGGCCACCAGGAGGAGGCAAAGGCACCCAGCCAAGGGTTAAATATCTCAGATACTCTGCTAGCAGAGGCAATGGCTAATAGAAACAAAACTTTACAAGATAACAGTTTAATATAAACAGCATGCATGGGCTCAAACGGAGCCTGTTGCAAAACACTAAGGACAAGATTGAGGCTCCAAGACGGAGCCAGAGGTCTTAACACAGGTCTGATCTTAGAGCCTTAACAAAGGACTGCACATTTGGAAGCTCAGCTAATCTCTCGCGTGTGCAGTAAAACCGATAGGGACAATATCTGTCCCTTCAGACAGCTGGCAGATAGACCCTTCTCCAAAACATCTTGGAGAAGATACAATTCTGGCAACCTTTACCTTATGCCAAGAAAAACCACGCTCCTCACACCAGTGCAGGTAAGACCGACATACCTTATGGTAGATGCGCAGAGTAACCTGCTTACGAGCTGGAATCAAGGTGTCTATTACACTGTAAGAGAATCCTCTCTAGGCTAAGACTAAGAGTTCAATCTCCACGCAGTCAGCCTCTGAGAATCTAGATTTTGATGTAGAAAAGAACCTTGTATCAGCAGGTCCCTGCGATAAGGTAACCTCCATGGAGGAGATGAGGACATTCTCACCAGATCTGCGAACCAGGTCTTTCGAGGCCAGGATGGAGCAGTTAGAATCACTGATGCCTGCTCCTGCTTGATGCGGGCTACTACACGAGGGAGAAGAGGCAATGGAGGAAAGAGATATGAGTCTGAACCTCCATGGAACCGCTAGAGCGTCTATTAACTCTGCTTGGCATAAGAGAACTCTTTTCCAAGATCTAGACCCGTACCTGGGTAGTTTGGCATTGAGAAGAGAGGCCATGAGATCAATCTTCGGCATCCCCCACATGCTGCATATCTCTGATAACACTTCGGGTGGAGGGACCATTCCCCCGGGATATAGGATTGTCTGCTGAGGAAATCTGCTTCCCAGATGTGGATCGCTGACAGAATACAGTTGTGGGCTTCCCCCCATTCTAAGATTTGAGACACCTCCCTCATCGCTAAGGAGCTTCTCGTTCTTCCCTGATGGTTGATGTAGGCGACAAAAGTTATATTGTCTGATTGGAATCTGATATACTGGGTCGAACTCAGATGGGGCCAAGCCTTCAGCGCATTGAAGATTGCCCAGAGTTCCAAGATATTGATTGGAAGTGTGGACTACTCCTGAGTCCACAACCCCTGTGCCTTCCTGGCACCCCAGCCAGAGTAACTGGCGTCCGTAGTCACAATCTGAAGCACATGCCTAGAGACTGGTGATCTTGACAGAGGCACCAAGAGAGCGAGTCTCTCAAAATGCTGTCCAATAAGATCCGTTGGGACAGGTCTGAATGGTCGCCGTTCCATTGTCTCAGCATGCATAGTTGTAAAGGTCTGAGATGGAATCTGGCAAAAGGAATAATGTCCATACAAGACACCATAAAACCAATTACCTCCATGCACTGGGCCACCGAAGGAAGGTCTTAAGGCCTGGAGGGCAAGACACGCTGTTGCTGGATACTGAGTCTATGACTGTACCCTGGAAATTCACCCTGGTATTTGGCGTAAAAGAACTCTTTTCCAAGTTTATCTTCCATCCATGTGACTGAAGACTCAGAAGAAATTCCCAGTGTTCCCCTGCCAGACAAAAAGATGGCGCCTGTACCAAGATATAGTCCAGGTAAGGTGCTGCTGCAATACCCTGGGTTCTGGCCACAGCTAGAAGAGCACCCAGAACCGTTGTAAATATCCTGGGTGCAGTAGCTAAGCCAAACGGAAGTGCTTTGAACTGGAAGTGCTGGTCTAGAAAGGCAAACTTCAGGAACTTAAAATGATCCTTGTAGATCGGAACATGAAGTTATGCATCCTTCAGATAGATGGTAGTCACGAATTGTCCTTCCTGAACTAGGGGAAGGATCAATCTGATCGTCGCCATCTTGAAGGAAGGGACACTTATAAATTTGTTTAGGCACTTCAAGTCCAGAATTGGACAAAAAGTTCACTCCTTTTTGTGAACCACAAAGAGGTTTGAATAGAACCCTAGACCTTTTTTAGATGCAGGTACCGAGATGATTACTAGGTCCCGTACGCAATCTAAAAAGGTTGTCCTCCTCTCTGGTCTTGTAGACAGTCTGGTGAGAGGAGGAATCTGCCCCTCGTGGATGAGATTTGAATCCTATCCTGTATCCTTGAGATATGCCCACTAGCACCCAAGGATACTGAACACCCTGAAACCAGGCACCTGAGAAAAACGACATTCTGCCCCCTACTTGATCTGATCTAGGATCGGGGGCCGCCCCTTCATGCAGATTTATCTGCGGGCTGTTTGGACTTGTTCCAGGATTGAGCAGGCTTCCAGGTACTCTTGGGCTGCTCAGGCTTGGAGGATGATTGGGTTTTTCTGGGACTTGTCCGAACGAAAATTAGAGGACTGCCGTCTCTTAGGTCTGTTCTTCTTATCCTGTGGAAGGAAAGCACCCTTTCCCTCTGGTAACATTAAAAATTATAGAGTCCAGACCTGGACCAAATAAAACTTTCCCCTTGAATAGTAAGGAAAGGATTTAAAAACCATATCCGCGGACCAAGATTTCAACAAGAGCCCTGCGAGCCAGGATCGCAAAGTCTGAAGCCTTTGCGTTCAGACGGACAATCTGTAAGAAAACCTAACCGCCCGTTGTATTAAAAAAAAGTATCAACAAAAAAACCCTAACCCTTAAACCGCCAAACTCCAACAGAAATTACTTAATCGTGAAACTCCCACAACCACGAAGTATAAACAAAACAAACTAACCCTTAATCCGCAAAACACTGACAACAATTTTTTTTTACATTATTAACCCCTACTACGCCAACTACCTAATTATACTATTAACCACTAAACCGCAAACCTCCCACAACGCAAATAATATAACTAATCACTAAGCCCCCTAACCTAACAGCCCCTAAGTTCAATCTAATTATATAATTAAAAAAAACATTACAAATACACACAAAAAAAATCTAATTACAAAAATAACATCTAAAATTACACAAAACAAACATATCAATAATAAACATATTACCCCCCAAACAAGCACACTCAAAATAAAATAAAAAACCTTAATCTAAAACTAAAATACAAATAGCCCTTAAAATATCAATTACCCACTAAAAGTAAACCCCCCACCCGCAACCGCATACCATCGTGCAATTACAAGTTCACCTTCCCGGAGAACAGTCAGTATATTTTATTGAAGTTAATATTGAAACGGCTGTAGAAAGAACACAATTAAGAGACACAACTTTGACTGCTTGGTTTAAGTTAAACCAAGAAGATTTGTCAGCTCATGCATAAATCTTTACATGGATATTCCTCAGCATTTTGTTTTTCATCAAAAGACAACAAAATGGAAAAAAAGTGTACAAGGTCGAGCAAATAACACAATTGGTCGCATGTACTGTAAATTTAACTTCAGATGTTGAGAGATTTTGTTTACAATTACTTTTACATATTAAAGGAGCAACTTCTTTTGAAGATATCCAAACAGTTGATGGAGTTCAATTTTACACTGTCATGAAACCTCATGATTGAGATGCTAAAGGGTTAATTTTCCTTAGCCAGTATGCTAGAAAACAATTTATGTAAGAACTTACCTGATAAATTCATTTCTTTCATATTGGCAAGAGTCCATGAGCTAGTGACATATGGGATATACAATCCTACCAGGAGGGGCAAAGTTTCCCAAACCTCAAAATGCCTATAATTACACCCCTCACCACACCCACAATTCAGTTTAACCAATAGCCAAGCAGTGGGGTGATAAAGAAAGGAGTAGAAAGCATCAACAAAGGAAATTTGGAAATAATTGTGCTTTATACAAAAAATCATAACCACCATAAAAAGGGTGGGCCTCATGGACTCTTGCTAATATGAAAGAAATGAATTTATCAGGTAAGTTCTTACATAAATTATGTTTTCTTTCATTTAATTGGCAAGAGTCCATGAGCTAGTGACATATATTGCATATCAATACCCAAGATGTGGAGTCTTCCACTCAAGAGTCACTAGGGAGGGAGGGAATAAAAATAAAAACAGCCATATTCCGCTGAAAAAATTAATCCACAACCCAAAAAAAAAAAGTTTATTTTCATTTTTGAAAGAAAAAAACTTAAATCAAAAGCAGAAGAATCAAACTGAAACAGCTGCCTGAAGAACTTTTCTACCAAAAACTGCTTCCGAAAAAGCAAATACATCAAAACGGTAGAATTTAGTAAAACAGAATTTATGTTTACCTGATAAATTTCTTTCTCCTACGGTGTATCCGGTCCATGGCTTCATCCTTACTTGTGGGATATTCTCAATCCCTACAGGAAGTGGCAAAGAGAGCACACAGCAAAGCTGTCCATATAGCTCCCCTCAGGCTCCGCCCCCCCCAGTCATTCGACCGACGGTTAGGAGAAAAAGGAGAACCATAGGGTGCAGTGGTGACTGTAGATTATAAAAATAAATTTAAACCTGACTAAAATGCCAGGGTGGGCCGTGGACCGGATACACCGTAGGAGAAAGAAATTTATCAGGTAAACATAAATTCTGTTTTCTCCTACATTGGTGTATCCGGTCCACGGCTTCATCCTTACTTGTGGGAACCAATACCAAAGCTTTAGGACACGGATGAAGGGAGGGAACAAGTCAGGTAACCTAAACGGAAGGCACCACTGCTTGCAAAACCTTTCTCCCAAAAATAGCCTCCAAAGAAGCAAAAGTATCAAATTTGTAAAATTTGGCAAATGTATGCAGTAAAGACCAAGTCGCTGCCTTACAGATCTGTTCAACAGAAGCCTCATTCTTGAAAGCCCAAGTGGAAGCCACAGCTCTAGTAGAGTGAGCTGTAATTCGTTCAGGAGGCTGCCTTCCAGCAGTCTCATAAGCCAACCGGATGATGCTTTTCAGCCAGAAAGACAGAGAGGTCGCAGTCGCCTTTTGACCTCTCCTCTTACCAGAATAGACGACAAACAAGGACGAAGTTTGTCTGAAATCTTTAGTTGCTTTTAGGTAAAACTTCAAAGCACGAACCACATCGAGATTGTGTAACAGGCGTTCCTTGGTAGAAGCTGGGTTAGGACACAGAGAAGGAACAACTATTTCCTGGTTAATATTCTTATTGGAAACCACTTTTGGAAGAAAACCAGGTTTGGTACGTAAAACGACCTTATCTGTATGAAACACCAGATAGGGTGAATTACACTGCAAAGCAGACAATTCAGAAACTCTTCTAGCAGAAGAGATAGCAACCAAAAACAAAACTTTCCAAGATAGTAACTTAATATCTATGGAATCTAGAGGTTCAAACGGAACCCCCTGAAGAACTGAAAGAACTAGATTTAGACTCCATGGAGGAGCCACAGGTCTGTAGACAGGCTTGATTCTGACTAAAGCCTGCACAAACTCCTGAACATCTGGCATTGCTGCCAGACGTTTGTGTAACAAAACAGACAGAGCTGATATCTGTCCTTTTAAGGAACTAGCTGACAAACCTTTCTCCAATCCTTCTTGGAGAAAATCTAAAATCCTTGGAATCCTAATCTTACTCCATGAGTAACCCTTGGATTCGCACCAACAAAGATATTTCCGCCATATCTTATGGTAAATTTTCCTAGTGACAGGCTTTCTAGCCTGAATCAGGGTATCTATAACTGAATCCGAAAACCCACGCTTAGCTAGAATCAAGCGTTCAATCTCCAAGCAGTCAGTTGCAGAGAGACTAGGTTTAAATGTACGAATGGACCTTGAATTAGAAGGTCCTGCCTCAAAGCTTCCATGGTGGAACCGATGACATATTCACCAGGTCTGCATACCAGGTCCTGCGTGGCCACGCAGGAGCTATCAGAATTACAGAAGCCTTCTCCTGTTTGATCCTGGCTACTAGCCGTGGGAGAAGAGGAAACGGTGGAAAGACATAAGCTAGATTGAACGACCAAGGCGCTGCTAAGGCATCAACCAGTGTCGCCTTGGGATCCCTGGACCCGTAACAGGGAACTTTTGAGTTCTGACGTGACACCATCAGATCTGGAATGCCCCATAGTTGAGTTAACTGGGCAAAAACCTCCGGGTGAAGTTCCCACTCCCCTGAATGGAAAGTCTGACGACTCAGATAATCCGCTTCCCAGTTGTCCACTCCTGGGATGTGAATTGCTGATAGATGGCAGGAGCGATCCTCTGCCCATTTTATGATCTTGGATACCTCTCTCATCGCCAGGGAACTCTTCGTTCCCCCCTGATGATTGATGTGCGCTACAGTCGTCATGTTGTCCGACTGAAATCTGATGAATCTGGCCTCCGCTAGTTGAGGCCATGCCTGGAGCGCATTGAATATCGCTCTCAATTCCAATATGTTTATCGGGAGAAGAGATTCTTCCCGAGACCATAGACCCTGAGCCTTCAGGGACTCCCAGACCGCGCCCCAGCCCAAAAGACTGGCGTCGGTCGTGACGATGATCCACTCCGGTCTGCGGAAACTCATTCCCTGAGACAGGTGATCTAGAGACAGCCACCAGAGGAGTGAGTCTCTGGTTTTCTGGTCCATTTGAATCTGGGGAGACAAGTCTGCATAATCCCCATTCCACTGTTTGAGCATGCACAGTTGCAATAGTCTTAAATGAATTTGAGCAAAAGGAACCACGTCCATTGCCGCAACCATTAGTCCTATTACCTCCATGCACTGAGCTATGGAGGGCTGAGGAATGGATTGAAAAACTCGACAAGCGTTCAGAAGCTTTAACTTCCTGACCTCTGTCAGAAAGATCTTCATCTTCAGTCTATTATTGTTCCCAGAAAGGGAACCCTTGTGGACGGGCAAAGGGAACTTTTTTCTATGTTCACCTTCCACCCGTGAGATCTGAGAAAGGCTAAAACAATGTCTGTATGAGCCCTTGCTTTGGGAAGGGACGACGCTTGTATTAGAATGTCGTCTAGGTAAGGTGCTACTGCAATGCCCCTCGGCCTTAGCACCGCTAGAAGGGACCCTAGCACCTTTGTGAAAATTCTGGGAGCAGTGGCTAAACCGAACGGAAGAGCCACAAACTGGTAATGTTTGTCCAGAAAGGCGAACCTCAGGAACTGATGGTGATCTTTGTGGATAGGAATATGCAGGTACGCATCCTTTAAGTCCATGGTAGTCATGTATTGACCCTCCTGGATCGTTGGTAAAATTGTCCGAATGGTTTCCATTTTGAATGATGGAACTCTGAGGAATTTGTTTAGAATTTTTAAGTCCAGAATTGGCCTGAAAGTTCCTTCTTTTTTGGGAACTACAAACAGGTTTGAGTAAAAACCCAGTCCTTGTTCCGCTGTTGGAACTGGGTGTATCATTCCCATCTTTAATAGGTCTTCTACGCAACGTAAGAATGCCTGTCTCTTTATCTGGTCTAAAGATAAGGGAGACATGTGGAACCTTCCCCTTGGAGGAAGGTCCTTGAACTCTAGAAGATACCCCTGAGAAACAATTTCTAGTGCCCAGGGGTCCGGAACGTCTCTTGCCCAAGCCTGAGCAAAGAGAGAAAGTCTGCCCCCTACTAGATCCGGTCCCAGATCGGGGGCTACCCCTTCATGCTGTCTTGGTAGCAGCAGCAGGCTTCTTGGCCTGTTTGCCCTTGTTCCAGCCTTGCAATGGCTTTCATGCTGGTTTGGGCTGGGATGCGTTACCCTCTTGCCTAGTGGCTGTAGAGGTGGAAGTCTGTCCGTTCCTGAAATTGCGAAAGGAACGAAAATTAGACTTATTTTTAGCCTTGAAAGGTCTATCCTGTGGAAGGGCATGGCCCTTTCCCCCAGTGATATCTGAAATAATTTCCTTCAACTCTGGCCCAAATAGGGTCTTACCCTTGAAAGGAATATTAAGTAATTTTGTTTTGGACGACACATCCGCCGACCAAGACTTTAACCAAAGCGTTCTGTGCGCCACAATTGAAAAACCAGAATTTTTTCGCCGCTAATTTAGCTAACTGGAAAGCGGCGTCTGTAATGAAAGAATTAGCCAACTTCAGGGCGTGAATTCTGTCCATGACTTCATCATAAGAAGTCTCCTTTTGGAGCGAGTTTTCTAGTTCCTCAAACCAAAAAGCCGCTGCAGTGGTTACAGGAATAATGCAAGAAATTGGTTGAAGAAGAAAACCCTGTTGAACAAAGATTTTCTTAAGTAAACCTTCTAATTTTTTATCCATAGGATCTTTGAAAGTGCAACTGTCTTCTATTAGTATAGTCGTGCGCTTAGCTAGCGTTGAAACTGCCCCCTCTACCTTAGGGACCGTCTGCCATGCGTCCCTTCTAGGGTCAACAATTGGGAACATTTTCTTAAATATAGGAGGGGGAACAAAGGGTACACCTGGCTTCTCCCACTCCTTAGTAACGATATCCGCCACCCTCTTAGGTATCGGAAATGCATCAGTGTGTACTGGGACCTCTAAGAATTTGTCCATTTTACACAATTTTTCAGGGATCACCAAAGGATCACAATCATCAAGTGTAGCTAGGACCTCCTTAAGTAGGGCGCGGAGGTGTTCTAGCTTAAATTTAAATGCTATGGCATCAGGCTCTGCCTGCTGAGAAACTTTCCCTGTGTCAGAAATTTCTCCCTCAGACAGGCCCTCCCTCACCGCCAAGTCAGATTGATGTGAGGGCACTACAGATAAATTATCCTCTGCGTCAGCTTGCTCATTTTCTGTGTTTAAAACTGAGCAATCACGCTTCCTAGGAAAAGCTGGCAGTTTGGATAAAAATGCTGAGAGAGAATTATCCATTACTGCCGCTAACTGTTGCATAGTAATCGCAATTGGTGCGTTAGAGTTACTGGGCATCGCTTGCGCGGGCATAGCTGGTGTTGACACAGAAGGGGAGGGTAGCGAGCTATCTTCACACCCTTCAGCTAAAGAATCATCTTGGGCTATATCTTTAAGTGTAATTGTACGGTCCTTAAGCTGTTTGGACGCTATAGCACATTTCACACATAAATTTAATGGGGGAACCACCTTGGCCTTTGAACATAGAGAACATAGGCTATCTGAAGGTTCAGACATGTTTAACAGACTTAAAAGTAACTTCAATGCAATAAAATTTATTTTTGACAAAAACGTTACTGTCTCTTTAAATAATAAAAGTGCACACTTTATTACTGAAACATCAAAAAACCATCAAAAACACATCCGATTTTTATGAAATTTTCACCACAGTGTCATAATGCTTTGAAAAGGTTGCACACAAATTTTCAGACCAATTAACCCCTTAATGCCCAAACCGGAGCTAATAACAGCAGTTAACCGGTTAACACACTACAGTACTCTGCCACAGCTTGCCCTGTGGCTTTTACCTTCCTTAGGGTTATTTTGGTAAGAATATAAGCCTCCCTGGAGCCCTTCCTGATGCTTCCGGACTCCCCACGTGAAGCTGCATGAACTGGCTAGTCAAAACAAGTGCACAATTGAGGCGCGAAAATGAGGCTTCCTTCCTCTGCATATCAGAGTGGAGGGGCATTTCTGACTAGATTAGGTGTCCAACTAAGTGCCAGGCGCAAATTAATCCCCAAAAGTGTTTTAAGTTGATAAAAAAACACCTATTTAAGTTGAAAACTTGCTAAAAAGCAATCGATTAGCCCACAATAGTGTCAACCAGCATAAGCCCTTAAAATAAGCCATCCTTTTATTGCTGAATCTAATAACAATGGCTTACCTATCCCAGAGGGAATTTCTGACAGTCTTCTAGCATTACTGGGTCTTGTTAGAAAAATGACTGATCATACCTGAAGCAGTTAAGCCTGCAAACTGTTCCCCCCAACTGATGTTATCTGGTTTCAACAGTCCTGCGTTAGAACAGCAATGGATTTTAGTTACTGGTGCTAAAATCATAGTCCTCTTAGCAGAAATCTTCTTCACTTTCTGCTGCAGAGTAAATAGTACAAGCCGGCACTATTTTAAAATAACAAACTCTTGATAGAAGAAATAAAAAACTACAACAAACACCACATACTCTTTACCACCCCCGGGGAGATGCTACTAGTTAGAGCGGCAAAGAGAATGACTGGGGGGGGGCGGAGCCTGAGGGGAGCTATATGGACAGCTTTGCTGTGTGCCCTCTTTGCCACTTCCTGTAGTGATTGAGAATATCCCAAAAGTAAGGATGAAGCCATGGACCGGATATACCAATGTAGGAGAAATGTTTGCAAAGAGGACCAAGTTGCCTCTTTGCAAATTTGATCAACTGAAGCTTCATTCTTAAAAGCCCACGAAGTGGAGACTGATCTAGTAGAATGAGCTGTAATTCTCTGAGGCGGGGCCTGACCCGACTCCAAATAAGCTTGATGAATCAAAAGTTTCAACCAAGAAGCCAAGGAAATAGCAGAAGCCTTCTGACCTTTCCTAGGACTAGAAAATAAAACAAATAAACTGGAAGTCTTCCTGAAATCTTTAGTAGCTTCCACATAATATTTCAAAGCTCTTACCACATCCAATGAATGTAAGGATCTCTCCAAAGAATTCTTAGGATTAGGACATAAGGATGGGACAACAATTTCTCTACTAATGTTGTTAGAATTCACAACCTTAGGTAAAATTGAAAAGAAGTCCGCAAAACTGCCTTATCCTGATGAAAAATCAGAAAAGGAGACTCACAAGAAAAAGCAGATAACTCAGAAACTATTCTAGCAGAAGAGATGGCCAAAAGAAACAACACTTTCCAAGAAAGTTGTTTAATGTCTAAAGAATGCATAGGTTCAAATGGAGGAGCCTGTAAAGCCTTCAGAACCAAATTAAGACTCCAAGGAGGAGAAATTGACTTAATGAAAGGCTTAATATGAATTAAAGCCTGTACAAAACAGTGTATATCAGGAAGTATAGCAATCTTTCTGTGAAATAAAAGAGAAAGAGATGAGATTTGTCCTTTCAAGGAACTTGCAGACAAACCCTTAGCCAAACCATCCTGAAGGAACTGTAAAATTCTAGGAATTCTAAAGGAATGCCAGGAGAATTTATGAGAAGAACACCATGAAATGTAAGTCTTCCAAACTCTATAATAAATCTTTCTAGAGACAGATTTACGAGCTTGTAACATAGTATTAATCACTGAGTCAGAGAAACCTCTATGACTTAGAACTAAGCGTTCAATTTCCATACCTTCAAATTTAATGATTTGAGATCCTGATGGAAAAACGGACCTTAAGATAGTAGGTCTGGCCGTAACGGAAGTGGCCAAGGCGGGCAACTGGACATCCGAACCAGATCCGCATACCAAAACATGTGGTGGCCATGCTGGAGCCACCAGCAAACACAAAAGACTGTTCCGTGATGATTTTGGAGATCACTCTTGGAAGGAGAAACTAGAGGCGGGAAGATGTAAGCAGGATGATAACACCAAGGAAGTGTCAGCACATCCATTGCTTCCGCCCTGAACATCCCTGGACAGGTATCTGGGAAGTTTCTTGATTAGATGAGAGGCCATGAGATCTATCTCTGGAAGACCCCACATCTGAACAATCTGAGAAAACACATCTGGATGGAGAGACCACTCCCTGGATGTAAAGTCTGGCGGCTGAGATAATCCGCCTCCCAATTGTCTACACCTGGGATATGCACCGCAGAGATTAGACAGGAGCTAGATTCCGCCCAAGCAAGTATCCGAGATACTTCTTTCATAGCTTGGGGACTGTGAGTCCCACCCTGATGATTGACATAAGCCACAGTTGTGATATTGTCTGTCTGAAAACAAATGAACGGTTCTCTCTTTAGCAGAGGCCAGAACTTAAGAGCCCTGAGAATTGCACGGAGTTCTAAA